>NW_017306852.1:528343-533121 GCF_000935625.1 Nanorana parkeri | reverse complement strand
TATATATATATTATATATATTGCCAAACGTATTGGGACACCTGCCTTTACACGCACATTAACTTTTTTTTAAAGAATATGTTTTTAATGAAGATAATTTTACATATAAGTAATAAGACAGACAATACAAAACAATACAGAACAATACATCATCTGCACAAGAATGTAATAGCGTGGCACATTATGTAGGTACGTAATTGAAAGCCCTTAATGACATTTCCCTGCTTGAGAAAATACACCATGTCTGTCATGGCCGTCTTCTTTGTATACAGATCCTGGCCCATGGTTAATTTAATAGTATTCTCATAATCCAAGGCACTTTGCTAAGGAGCCACAAAGGGAGTCGTAATGTGCGAATCACACTCCGTACCATATAGTGCATAGACTGTAAGTAAGAAAAGGAAAGCAGAAAAGAGGCGAGAAGTGAGAAGAAAGCAAAGTTTGAGGACGCACATGAACTTTTATGGCATCCCAGTCTTAGTCCATAGGGTTCAATATTGAGTTGGCCCACCCTTTGCAGCTATAACAGCTTCAACTCTTCTGGGAAGACTGTCCACAAGGTAAAGGAGTGTGTCTATGGGAATGTTTGACCATTATTCCAGAAGCGCATTTGTGAGGTCAGGTACTGATGTTGGACGAGAAGGACTGGCTTGCATTCTCCGTTCTAATTCATCCCATAGGTGTTCCATCGGGTTGAGGTCAGGACTCTGTGCAGGCCAATCAAGTTCCTCCACCCCAAACTCGCTCATCCATGTCTTTATGGGCCTTGCTTTGTGCACTGGCGCACAGTTGGAACAGGAAGGGGCCATCCCCCAAACTGTTCCCACAAAGTTGGGAGCATGAAATTGTCCAAAATGTCTTGGTATGTTGATGCCTTAAGAGTTCCCTTTACTGGAACTAAGGCGCCAAGCCCGACCCCTGAAAAACAACCCCACATCATAATCCCCCCCCCAAACTTTACACTTGGCACAATGCAGTCAGGCAAGTACCGTTCTCCTGGCAACTGCTAAACCCAGACACATCCATCAGATTACCAGACAGAGAAGCATGATTCGTCACTCCAGAGAACACGTCTCCACTTCTCTAGAGTCCAGTGGCGATGTGCTTTACACCACTGCATCCGACCTTTACATTGCACTTGGTGATGTAAGGCTTGGATGCAGCTGCTCGGCCATGGAAACCCATTCCATGAAGCTCTCTACGCACTGTTAGTGTGCCAATCTGAAGGCCACACAAAGTTTGGAGGTCTGTAGCTATTGACTCTGCAGACAGTTAGCGACTTCTGTGCACTGTGCACTTCAGCATGCGCTGACCCTGCTCTGTCATTTTATGTGCCCTATCACTTTGTGGCTGAGTTGCTGTTGTTCCCAGTTGCTTCCACTTTGTTATAATAACACTAACAGTTGACCATGGAATATTTAGTAGCAAGGAAATTTTACGGAACACCTGAATCCAATGATTCAGAGGGGTGCCCCAATACTTTTGGCAATATAGTGTATATATTATACAGGCTAACGCACCATGGGTTTTGGGTAGTGCACATCAGCTTGCTCATTACTTAGTTATATTTAGACTCCTTTTTTTACAAATTAGAGTTTGCCTTTTGCCAATACTTTATTAACTTTTGGACAGAGAACAGTCACCAGAACATCTGTCAAAATTTCCATATTGGAATATTTAACATCACCTCTTACTCTGGTGCCAATATTAAAATTCTTGATTTCCTCTAGTGGTCACTGATGATACCCCAAGGGGTGGTGGGGACACCATCAGCAAAAAAAAAAAAGACTAAACCTTCCCCACTCTAAGTAAAAAACAAAAAATGTTTTCCTTTTTATATACCTTAAAGTGACATTAAACCCTCAGATTTTTTTAACATAAACCAATACGGTAATGTGTGCCTTACTGTAATCCATGGTAGTTTCCCTTTTCTTTGCTGCTCTTCCTTTTAAATCCTCATGTCTTCTCATGCTGGGGGAGAACTTCCCTTTGCAGCTGAGTGCCTCTTCCTGTAGTGCTAGCTCAGGTTGCAAACCTACACACAGACACCATGTATCCATTTCAGAGACAAGGCAGTCTCCTGCAAAGCAGAAGTTCTGCCCAGCATGAGAACAGATACAGATTTAAAAGGAAGAGCAGCAAAGAGAAGGGTGCCTTACTGTAACCATGGTACTTTTGGCAATATAGTGTATATATTATACAGGCTAACGCACCATGGGTTTTGGGTAGTGCACATCAGCTTGCTCATTACTTAGTTATATTTAGACTCCTTTTTTTACAAATTAGAGTTTGCCTTTTGCCAATACTTTATTAACTTTTGGACAGAGAACAGTCACCAGAACATCTGTCAAAATTTCCATATTGGAATATTTAACATCACCTCTTACTCTGGTGCCAATATTAAAATTCTTGATTTCCTCTAGTGGTCACTGATGATACCCCAAGGGGTGGTGGGGACACCATCAGCAAAAAAAAAAAAGACTAAACCTTCCCCACTCTAAGTAAAAAACAAAAAATGTTTTCCTTTTTATATACCTTAAAGTGACATTAAACCCTCAGATTTTTTTAACATAAACCAATACGGTAATGTGTGCCTTACTGTAATCCATGGTAGTTTCCCTTTTCTTTGCTGCTCTTCCTTTTAAATCCTTATGTCTTCTCATGCTTGGGGAGAACTTCCCTTTTGCAGCTGAGTGCCTCTTCCTGTAGTGCTAGCTCAGGTTGCAAACCTACACACAGACACCATGTATCCATTTCAGAGACAAGGCAGTCTCCTGCAAAGCAGAAGTTCTGCCCAGCATGAGAACAGATACAGATTTAAAAGGAAGAGCAGCAAAGAGAAGGGTGCCTTACTGTAACCATGGATTACAGTAAGGCACACATTACAGTATTGTTTTATATTAAAAAATCTGAGGGTTTAATGTCACTTTAAGTTAATACAACTTGTTCAATTGGTACATCCAAACTGCCATCTCCGCAATTTATATTTTCATAAGAAGAGACCACTGGGTTCTGAATAAACTACTTTGAGGCAAGCAGCTATGAGGGGATTGTATGGAGTGAAATTACTAATATCAATTTGTAAAGATCTAATAAGAACTGTGAAAAGAGGAGCTGCATAGCATTTTAACATGTGCCAAGGCGGAAGGAAGAAATATCATTGCCATGAGTCATGATGAGCAGCTCTCTTGAAACAGAAAACAGTGGAGATGGTTGGATGCATAATAATGGATTTTTAATTAATAGAATGTGACTCAACCGCTAAGTGGCATGCAAATGTACATCTCCACCCTCTCCAAACCTACTGTCACATTGTATGTGCAGCCTAGTATCATCACGGTAATGGGAGTGAAGAAGTATTAAAGTAAAAGAAAAGAATAATGTTTAATGTTTGTTCTTTCTCTTGGGTACTAGAGCCCTGGAGTGACAATCAAAGTAACTAAATAAGCAAAATTGAGGTCTGGAATAACTTTGTATGAAAACACATAGGAATGATAACCGTTCTCATGCAAAAAAAAGAGAATTGTAGACAAGCAATGGCCACACTAGGTGCACCATTGCACCACACAGGTAAGTAAACTATAGACATCAGGTTTCTTGCTTTATTCTCCAGCCAGACAAGACTCTACTTTAGGGGTAGACAACCCTGAGAAGGTTAGATCTAACTGAACAACATGGAAGAGATCAAAGATTACCAGAGTTCAGCACCTTTTAAAAAAAAAAGTAAATAACTTGGCAAGGCACCATTAAAAAGTAAGGAAAGTTAGAAGCGTTCATAGGTCAGTAGTAAGTAACGCAGAGTTCAGGGGTCAGTAGTAAGTAATGCAGAGTTCAGGGGTCAGTAGTAAGTAATGCAAAGTGCAAGCGTTAGTAGTAAGGAACATAGAGTTCAGAAGTCTGCAGTATACAACAGAGATCAGGAGTAGGTAACACGCAGCTCAGGGACAGTAGTAAGTAACACAGGGTTTTAGAGGTAATTAAAAGGTAACCCAGAGTGCAGGGGTTGGTACCAGAGCACACATTTCCCCCTCCTTCCTTCCTGAAGTGTACTCATAGACCTCAGGTGCGGTGGTGGCCATCAGAATGAAAGAAGTCTTCCCAGGTCTCCCGTGGGCATGACAAGTCATGATTTCCCTTAGCTCTGCATTACTTATTGCAGATTTACTCATCACATGGCTGCAACTGGTTGCTGACCCCTGCTTTGAACCACACTTTGCACAAACTGGGCTGTGTCATGAAAATTTAACAATTTATGCCACTTATAGTTTAACATATTGCTGTCCAAGGAATACTACATTTCTTCCCTCTTTAAGTGCAATGGTACCCTGAAAGTGAATTATATTTCTATATCATTAGCATGAAATGTAGATATAATATGAACTGTACACTAAAGCAAATAATATGTGAAACCTTAAACACTTGTTCATACAGAAAGTGGTTAAAAAATAATTAAGTTATACTCACCCGAAACTCCAAGCCGGCTTCTTCTTCGACTTATCTCTCCAACATCTCTCCACCTCCTCTGCAGCACTTTAAGGTCCTGTAAATCATCATGTCTATACAGAGTGTATAGTCGTGAGGACACTAAGGAAGATTTCAATGCTGCAGGGAGGGGTAGAATGGATGCAGGGATCGCTGTGACAGCTGGCTAGCTCGAAGTTTCCGCGGTTAGTTTATTTTAGTTATTTTAGCCCACAAAGGAGCACTTGACCATTGCAGTGCGGAAGTAGCCTCAATTGATCGATATATATACATACATACTGTGTGTATATATATATA
>NW_017306852.1:469346-527757 GCF_000935625.1 Nanorana parkeri | reverse complement strand
CTATATACAATATATATATATATACAGTTGTGTGAAAATGTGTTGGCCCTCTTCCTGATTTTTCATTGTTTTGCACGTTTGTCACACTTTAATGTTTCAGATCATCAAACAAATTTAAATATTAGTCAAAGATAACACAAGTAAACACAACATGCAGTTTTTAAAGGAAGGTTTTTATTATTAAGGGAAAACGAAATCCAAACCCACATGGCCCTGTGTGAAAAAGTGTTTTGATCAACTGATCAAGCCCACATACATCCACAAGTGAATAAGATAGCGGAGTTGAGGTCTTCTAAAACTTTATCACATAATTTATATATTCTGTTGTAGCAAGCCATTAACCAAAACCAAGTGAATTTTAAAATGTTATTTAGCTTGGTCCGGTGTAAATCATATGATATTCTTCTGTAAACTTGTATGAAGATATTGACTTATTGGTTGTGGGAAATATTAAGAAATAGAGTTTGTGGATAGTCTTATAAACGGACCCCAGCTGGATATGGGAAAAAAATTACAGATCATGGTGATCCTTTTAGGCCTAAAGATAGTACACAGAAAATGCATAAAAAGTAAGGTGCCAAACGATGCAGAATCAGATCATAGGGTTGCAGAATCTATATAAGCCTAGAATATCATGTGTTTATTCAAAATACTGTCGTCTGGAATCAGAAATGTACTATTAAATAAAGAAAATAAAAATTATTTAAAAAATGGTTAAAAAATATACCTGTGCTGATGTTAAATGGTTTGTCCCTATGTTAAATGATACTGCTCTTATTTAATTTAAATAAATTAAATAAAAAGTAATAGTTGTTGGAGTCAATCTTGCAAAAATCCAATAATAAACATAGAGGTTTGCAAACTTTAGCAATTGTGATAAAAGAAAAAATGCTATATGTTTTTCGGATCAATATAAAACTCAGACATGCATTATGAAAAGTACCACAAAAACGTTTATATGAAACGGTTAAGTCCTTTGTTTGTAATATTAAGGTGCTATAATTGTTAAATATTCATACAGTTTGAAGCACATACAGTAAAACATTGCCACCAAAATCTACTTTCTGTTTTAGAACAATGAGAATAGCACATTAATTATTAACATACTCTAACTGGATGATTCTATGATAGCTATAAAAAATGTCTCTTTATAGTCTATGAACAAATGCAACTGCATTGGTTCACAACAACCAAAGTTCTCATGAATACTTAATTTGATTACAAGAAATGTTTTAAATGTTGTAATTGTGCAAGAAAATCAACAGAAATACATGCCAATGTAAACTCTCCATCCATTTAGTCAATGTTGTGCTTTTGAATCTCCCAACTTCATTGGTGCTCAAAAACTTAAATATCTTTTTTTTCTGTATTATGCTGGTGTGATCAGTCTTCGAAAAAAATAAAAAAATACACTCGCGTCATCATACTTCGTATATACTCCAATTTAAATATTAAATGTATACAGAAGTAACTTTAATCAACTATATAAACTATCAACTAATACTGAATGATTAAACACTAAATTCACCCAAAACATATTTTTTGCTTTTGGTTAAGTTGGGGAAAGGTATAATCCTTGTCAGGATTTTTGCTATCTTTGTCCGTGTTGTAGAGATTTCACTATTCTTCCTGAAGTAGGGATAAGGAAGAGTAAGTGAGATCGCCTCAGTTGGGACACAGACAGTACTAAAAACATACAAGAACATGAATCTTTCTAAACAAATGTCCACACCACACAGATTGTGTGTATGAAAAAATAACTTTATTATGAATTACAAGACACTAGACATGTGTACAACACCCCATAGATTTAATTCTCAGAATAAAAACATTTAGAAATAGACAACCCCCAAAAAAGAATATCAGTACATCATTACCTGTATAAAGTATATGAAGTTATCATCATCGGGGAACTCAAATAGAGCCTTGGATGACACCGACTTATGTCAGGAAAACAATGTACACTATGTACATGGTTTGTTGTCCCAGGTTTGATGTCACCAAGGGCTCTGCTTGAGTTCCTTGATGGATGGTAACTCTGTATTATGCTTTATACAGGGACTGGTGTTATGATGCAGTTGCACATCGCTAACCTTGCACATCGCTAACCTTGCTGGAGAACTTAATTGAAGCATACAGCTTAACATTGTTCTGCCTTTGGTCCTCACTTGCTAACGTGTTTCATCCAATTATGGACTTAATCATCTACAATTAAGTTCACGATACGATTGGATAAAACATGTTAGAGAAGGGAAGACTGAAGGCAGGACAATTTTGAGCTGTATGCTTCAATAAAGTTCTCCAGTGAGATTTGCAGTGTGTGACTAGATTAAAAAAAAAAAAATGTGCTTATCTCCTCTGTCTGGTTGGTATCAAATAATCGCTGATGTTCTCATAGGTACCCATACTAGAACATTGATATATTTCCAAGAAATTGTAAATATAATTATGGACAATGTTGTTATGGATTTACAGGGTTAACTCTTTCTATATTGCACAAGATATGCCTCTCATACCTCCCAAATCAAATGTGTAAATAACTCTCTCCTTTCTCCCTCTTTGGGGCGCATCATGTAATGCAAATATGCACATTAGCCAAGAAGGCAATTATGGCAGCAGTATTAATGCAAGTTCTTCCATTCCAATATCAAGCCTAAAAGGGGTGGTACAGAGCAAATTCCTTATACTATTCCATAGGTATAATCTCATATTAAGCCCCATAATTACTTTAAACAATATCTTACCATTGCTAAACAGCGGTTATTCTTACAAGCAATGCATGATGGGGTCATGAGATGCACGACCCCTGCTGTGTTCCAATCCACAAAATGTGTGGACTTAAATTGATCATTAGGCAATATAAAATTAACCCTTCCGTAATCCAGGAACATTGGGTACCCTTTGCATATTTTTCTACCTTTTGTTGACATGGATCACCCCTCTCTGTGCCCCTGTAATGGCTCTGTACAATTGTATCCCTTATTGATTATAAAAGCTTTTTGTTATAAACAATATCCAGCTTTTCTACTAGACAAGAGTAAACTGGAATCATTTTTTAAATGAGGCACATAATTTATTTGTTTCTCTTATTTGTTGCTATATTTTTATAAGCAATCTTTCATTACTGCTGGCATATGTACAGTATATGTTATTGCAGGCTATTATTAGCAACATTTATTTTTCTGTATTTTATGCAATAAACCCAGGTTATTGGGTTTTGTCCTAACAATTATTCTGTCTACACAGGCTGTAGGTATGTATGCAAATTTGCAAGTAGACAAACAGTGAAACATTATTATCTGTAGCTTTGGTCTATTGCAAAACAATCACCATTCTCTTGCTGTTATTTTTGAATTGCATAACTCTGGTTCCCCTACATATTATAAAATTCTGAGTTTAGTCATTGATCAACATATTGCTGCTTCACTTAGATAGCAACAGGGATTCACAAGCCATTGAACTGATGTTCCAGCTGTCAAAATATAGGAAATATACAAAAACACATACAACTATTCTGTTATTATTGGCAGGCATGAAACTCAGAAACAGAAATTATGATAAATAATTTTATGCAGGAGGCACAGTTGAGATGACCTCATCTAGAGATATGCATGGAAGAGACTACAAGCGAAATGATATGGTACAGGAGGGCTGAACCAAAACAATCACTACTGACAATTAAAAATGTGAGATATTGTTTCTATTTAATGCTTATAATTGGGAATGAGCTTTGGGTTGATGTTGAACATGTGTCCGTGCTGAATCCAGTCTGCTCACAGTTTGCAAACAAACTGGCTATTTGTGGCCAGTCTGCCAGCCCAAACCACTAGCTGTAGTTGTTACACCACATCAGCTTGATAATCTGTCGTTTTGCACTACCATCACAAATTTACAGTTCCCCCCGCCTGCGGGCGCTTGTGAATAGACTAGCTGGAGGATCTTGGGTGACGTCATTGACCATATTTGGTTAATGCTGTCACCCACCATTCCTGGGCAGTTTGTTCAAATACAGCAGCTGGCTGGGGAAATTGTGATATCATTTGTAATAGTTGTAGTTGTGGAAGAAATTCATTGAGTGCAGTGGGTCATCACGACAGCAGGTTATCATGATTGATGTGGATCTATTTCTCTGGATACTGGTATTTTATGAATTTTTAGAGAGAACCCATGTCACTTTTTTTGTAAACTATGTGTACTGTTCCTCTAAGTGGAAAACAAAACAAAGGTGTGGTGTCCCCCTAAAGATTCATAAAAGATCCTTATCTGTGCAAGCAGACTGTGTGGCAGTGAAAGGGGGGACAGCAATTTCCTCCATCCAACCATACCAGGCCACATATCCACAAAATTGGCAGAGTACTTTGCAAGGTGGCATGGCAAAGCCTCCTTTCTTTGCCAGACATGCCCTCATGTTGATGGGGACAAACAGCCTTATCCCCACATCCTGTCACATAAAAGGAATGTAGGGAATGTAATGTGCGGAAGGGGAACGTATCGGAATCTGAAAGCCCCCTTTAGAATAAGAGGCTATCTATAGATATGTGTCTCTCCAGGTGAATGAGTATATGGGGTACCCCAGGCCTGGGGATGCTGATTGACATAATTGACCAAATATGGTCATCATCCAGGATCCCCGGTCCATTCATTTACAAACAGTGGTTTAACATTTAGTGGTGTTAGAGATACATACATTGAATGACAGATCACCTGGTTTGTTGTCAAACAAGCCAGTAGGTATTGTCAAACACAAGCCAGTTAGTGGCGGTAGTGCTACTGCTGCTAAATGACAAATCCCCGGTCATCCCTCCTCCAGGTAATTGTACTATGTATGATTGCATGCGGACTACCGATGACAGATGTGGATGATGTCACTTTGTCATTACCTTAAATTTACTGCCCCAGGAACTCAAAGGAATGCATAGGTAAATAGTGCAAAATCAAAAAAGGCCACATAATGTAATACAGTTGATAGGAAAGTAAATGATGAATGCCAAATAATGTGCCAATAGCACTAACAAGCATTTCAGATGCATTCAAGCTGTGTTGGAAAAGGTTCTTCAACCACCCTCTTTGATTTTTTGGGGCCCAGTGCTGGAGAAGGCTCACAGCGGATCGGGGCTGACAGGTAAGAAGTGTGCAAGGGTGTGACCAGCCTACCTGAGACCATGCAGAGCCCACCATAGAGAGTCTATGGTGGGCTCTGCAGGGTCACTCTCAGGTGGGCTGTGTGGGATCTCAGGTGGGCTCTACAAGGGGCGTAACTAGAAATCACAGGGCCCCATACATAATTTTGCTATGGGGCCCTGTGATTTTTAGTTATGCCCCTGAAGGCATGGTTAATTTGTGGTGTCATATCTGGCATATCCCTGTGAGGGCCCCATAGCAAAATTTTGTATGGGGCTCTGTGATTGCTAGTTACACCCCTTGTAGAGCCCACCTGAGATCCCACACAGCCCACCTGAGAGTGACCCTGGTGAGCCCACCATAGACCCTCTATGGTGGTCTCGGCTGGGTCTCAGGTGGGCTGGGCACACCCCTGCACACCTCTTCCCTGTCAGCCCCGATCCACTGTCAGCCTTCTCCACCGCCAGGCCCCACCTCCTCCTTAGTCGCCAGTGAGCCCCACCTCCTCCTTCTCCACCGCCACTGGGCCTGGCCTCTTCCTCCTCCTCCACCAACACCGGGCCCCGCCTCCTCCTCCGCTGCCACCCCGGGCCCAGGACTCCTCTACCGCAGCTGTGTTGTCAGTCGGCAACAGGAAATTCGGAGCTGAGTAAATGTGTGAAACAACAGATATGTTTCTATACTTGCAGGGTCCTAAAAGGAACAACACATGTGGTAATATGCATGCATTGCAGAGATGTACTGCATGTGTTTTTTTTAATTTTATTTTGCTCTGACATTTTAATTTTGCTAAGATTTTTGCTAGCACCTGATTGGTTGATTTCAGTGAACACAGCTTAATCTTACTTACTAAGCTTAGAGAATATTCAATATGAAAAGTGAAAATGACCTATTGGGGGTGATTTACTAACCTAAACACACGCACGCACCAGGTGCGTGTGATTTTCACACAGGAAAACGTATTTATTAACCAAAAAGTCTCTAAAAGCATATTTCCACTAATGCCATATATGGAAAAATCATGCACATGATGCATATATAATGCTGCTTCACAGTTTAGACAAAAATCTCATTAGCTCATGCATTTACATTCCTGCATTCATCAACACAAGCAACACAACATAGAGCTAATTTACACAACATCACCTTTCAATTCATGCAGGGCTTTGCACAACACACCTGCTGGGTGTGTACACACTACAAAGGTGTCTAGATTACACCAATAGATCATGCTGGGAGGGAACACACTACAGAGGTGTATACTTGTTCGTGTATGTATTACATGTTTATAAGGTTAGTAAATCAACCCCATTATGTTAAAATACAAATGCAAACACACTTCGGGTAGGCCTATGTGCAAAAATGACGATTGCGCCACACATGTTAAATATCACCACGAACGTCAGAGTGTGAGCAATAATTCTAGAGCCATCAGTCACTGTTAAAACTAAATTGATGAGCAGTGAAAGCTTTTAAAGCATTGCCTTTGGGAAATTTAGGTATGGTAGTTTTTTTACGATTTCACAGGCATGCAATTTTAAAGGCTTGACATATTTGGCATCTATTTACCCGACGTGACCAATGAAATGTAGCAGAATACATTTTGGTCTAAATGTATAAAGAAAGATTATTGATTTGCAATGTTTCATAACACATTGAAGGGAAAACAGTCTTTTTTCAAAAATGTTGGTACTTTTTTCTTTATATAGTAAAAAATAAAAGCCCCAGTGGTGATTAACTACCACCAAAAGAAAGCTCTATCTGTCACAAAAAATTATATAAAATTAATTTTGGTACAGTGTAACATGATAAATGTCAAAGTACCTCAGCGCTGAATACTGAAAAATGACCTGGACAGGAAGGGGGTTTAATACCCCAAGCTTCAAAATGTTTTGTATAATGTGTGAGCGCTATTCAATGAGCCCAGGCAATCGTGCGCGCCCTCAGGGGGTGTGCTCATGACAGCCTGGGCTTAGAGGAAGTAGGTTGAATAATACTGGCTGTCATTCAACTCTGAAGATTGGTGACCTGCTTTTTTCAAAATTTTTCGGAGCATGAGGTTTTTTTCGGAGCAGAATGTTTTTTACGTTTTTATTATTACGCTAATCTTTTTTCCACACACCTAAACTACTTGAAAACAACTATACTTTTCCTTTAAAGGTACAAAAAGCAGAGTTTTTTTTATTTGGAATCCAAATACCAGTTTGTACATGACTATTGATGTGCATAGTGGTGAGTCTGTCAGTAATTTTAGCTGAAGCCACAAGAAAATTTGGAGTTCAGATGATTATGCAATGTCAGACACCAGTTGTGTTCACCCTGCTATCAATCCTGTGGGCATAAGAAGGAGGAATGAGATAGCTTTAAAAGGCTTGTTCAGCATCAGAAAGGCCTGCAGATAGGAGACTCTCAGTGAGATGTGTATTACACTATCTACTTGCAAACTGCAAATCACCAGCTAATAAACTACTTGTGGAGAGAAAAGCCTCTCAATTATGCATTATTACTCAGTTGCCGACGCATATTTCTCTACGACTGAATTAATTTATTGTGTATTAACCTCAAAGGAAAACAGAAAATGATTCTTAAACAATAGCCATGCTGCCAGCATGCTTTTACATAATAAACAAAAATAAAACAATTAAAATCACATTTTATGATTCACTGCATTTGAACGTTGATTCACCAACAAAAAAAAGGATGTGTGTGTGTAAAAAGATCTCATTGTCACAGTAAACTGGCCTCTTTTAGTAAGAATTTAAAGGAAAGGACATTGTCTGACATATTCATAATTTAAAGATTCATATTAGTTAGAGGAGAATTGTTTTTTTCAAAGTGGCCATGCTATTATTATGAAGTATGTAAAGCTTCACTCTGGGCAGAAACAAATTAAAGAAAGTCTGTAATCATTAATGCATTGCTGAATGTGTTATTTAAAGGCAAGCAGTATAAATACTTTAAATACCCAAATGTGACCTGGTATCAACCCCCTTGCATTTGCTTTTTACCAAGGATGGAGTCTGAAAAGAAGAAGCAGTACAAGGAGCCAATCAATTGGTTTGCTGACATGAAACATGCTGATAGAAAGAGAAAGCAGAGTGACAGAGAGATTACATCATTACTGTGCTGCTTCTCCTTTCACTGCCCAGTCACAGGCCAGGAGTGGTTACAGGACAATCATGGCTCAGAGGAAGTTAGTTGAGTAATACTGCCCATCAAACTGAGGACACCTCCATGTCCATGGAAGAGCAGCATTGTCACCCTCACCTGCTCTCTTCATTTGGACTGCAAGTACCTCTCCCTCTCCTCTTCTCCATTACAAAGGGATGAGGGTTTGTGTAGTTCAACGAAGATAGCTTGGGAGGCTGTTAATATTGTTTGTGATTTCAGTTCAGCACACAGGAAATTACAAGGATAATGGATTTTTATCAGGATCAACCGGTATTTTTCCATTCTTGCAGAAAATGTACTAAATACTAGAAAGCTGCAATGTTTCTGCTCTTGGGTTTGAATATACTTTGAGGTAATGGTAAAGTTTTAACATCTTCCATACCACCTTGAGGTATCCAACCAATGTCACAAAGAATTCTTTAAAAGATGGTCACACCTGCATTGTCCCCTTGTCCCAGATAAGTTAAACCAGCAATTCTCAAATTTTTATCAGTCAGAGCACTCTTTAAAAGTATGCAAAATCTCGAGGCTCCCCAGTCTAAAATGTCATAAATTGTAAGGGGGACCACATGCAAAAACATACAAAAAAGTGGGTTTCCCCCTTCACTGAAAGTGCCCCTTTAAAATCAAGATCCCCCCTTCACATCAGGGTCACCCTTTGCATTAGTAGCCCCTCTTTCATATCAGAATTCCCCCTTTCACATTAGAGTTCCTCCTTTAAATCAGGAGTCCCCTTCACCTCAGGAGTCCCCTTCACCTCAGTCTTCATTCCCCCTTCACATTGCAGTGCAACTACCACACAACTTTGATGCATCCCTGAGGAAGCCAGAAGGCACATTAGGGTGCCAGGGCAACCTAGTTGAGAAAGGCAGAGTAAAAATATGTCCATATGAACCGCTGGATGTGAAAACTAAATGGCACATTTGGCTAGGTTTGATATACGTTTATCAAAATAAATCAAATGTTTTCTTTTTTTATTCTTTACTTGTGCTACCCTGTCTTAGCTGTTTCAAAGGAAAAAATAAGCATTTTTTTACCATGAGGAAAAGAGAATATTGGCAAACTAAATCCTTGTTTCCATTGTCTTAGCAAAACTTTTCCGCTGCAGTATTTGTGTATTGCAGTAGATGTTTGTGCTAGAAAGCAGATTGTGGGTGCAGATTGGTCATATTTTCTGTAAATCAGATGTTACTATACTAAGCTAACTCATCTGTGAACACATATTTGTAAAGGGTTTTATTCATGTAAAGATTGAAAGTAGGCTTGAATTCAAAAGGTGAACATAAAGTGAACATCTAGAGGTGTTATTTTGTGCATAAGAAGTACCCTGAAAATATCCCTCTGAGAAACAGCAGTCCTCTTGTCCCATAGCAGCGTGAGATCATCTATGACACCACTGCTTCTGATGGCCAGTCTCATAAGATTTGGAGTGAGGTTTAGGAATGCCAATGCTTTACTTCTTATTGTTCTAGTTTACTTAGTAATTTTACATTAATTGCATGACATTTGTTAAATAACATTATGGTTATAATTATTGACTTACAGAGGCTTTTAACAATATACAGACACTGCAATATTAAGTCCAAATTCAAGCAAAATAATTTATTTAAGAGTGAGGAAGGGTTGTTAAAGAATCAGGTTTTTATCTCTGTCCGTATCTCTATTGAGGAGATTTCCCATCACTTTCAGCAATGAGAATTTTTTCCAACAGAAACACAGACAAAAAACGGAAATGTGTTCAGTACAGTGTAAAATGTAACTTCTTGCAAAGACTGTGCCACTCTGTCCTGGTGACAAAAGCAAAACCATATGTAGTTTCTGTTGTGTAAATAAATTTGGAATTCAGGTGCAAATCACCTGCAATCCCCAATAATCAGTGGGCCCAAATTATAATACAATATCGCGATATTGGAGACCAACACACACAGACCAGTCTCCTATAAGCTGGTCTGATTTATTCCGGCGCATTAAGACTTTTATAAGATTATTATTATTATACAGGATTTATATAGCGCCAACAGTTTGTGCAGCGCTTTACAATATAGGGAAGACATTACAATACAATTCAAGACGAGATGGTAAGGAGGTCCCTGTCCGTGAGAGCTTACAATCTAAGAGTAGTGCAGTACAGAGAAATACTACAGAGAGAAAGGAAAGGGGGGGGGGGGGGGAATGTTGTACAAAACTAACAGAAAATACAGAAGGTCAAATAGGAAGCTTACAAAGCTAAATTTCTAAGACAGGGTGAAAACACTCTTATGCAAAAGTTCAGTCGTCACTTGAAATGAACACACAGTTCTTTTCCCAAGATGGATGCACTTGTCCTTTATATGCAATCATAACTTGTCTGGAACTTCACATATTCCATAACTTGTCACCGTGGTTCAAGATCGACTTTTGCCGAGGTTTCATAAAAACAAAGCAAATATGTCAAAGGTTAAAATGAGTATATGGATATATATACAGTATATACAGAGGGGAATTTATCAAAACTGGAGCAGACAAAATCTGGAGCAGCTGGGCATGGCAACCAATCAGATTCTGTCTTCAGTTTGTTCAGTTAAGATTTGAAAATGAAAGAGAGAAGCTGATTGGTTGCCAATTCCCTTCTCTGTATATGCATGCCAAACCTTATATTCTATGCCTTGAAGCCATTTTGAATCACAGAGGCCTTTTTGAGTACATTTTTCTTTTACATTTCTTCATTACATTCCTGTATTTAGTTTCTCTTGAGTCAAGTTTTAGGTACATTAAGCCATTTCAGAAAGTGGCAGCTTCAGAATACAAAAAAACTTTAAGTTCCTGTTAAAGACTGGGCACTCCATGGGTTAAAGACTTTGAAGAAACCAGTAGTGACACAGAGAATCCACAATGGCCTTTTGATAGCACCTTTTTGCACACAGTCTACGTTGTCACAGCAAACAAATACCAGACAGCAAAAAGTACTATGGAAATTACAGGTTATTGGGTGTGTGAGAAACAGAGCAGTCAATTACCCAGAACGGAAATAGGAGAGGAATAGTTTGGTATTCTAGAGTCATACTCAATGTGTTTTCATTTGCCTGATTCTCTATAGGTAGTTAATACTTAATGAGTTAAGAAATTGGTTCAAGATTGCGCTAATAAGTTAATAACATTTTCATTTGAAAATTGTTTTTTTTAATGGTTGTGGTAACCACAACAAATGACTCAATATTTCCTTATTACGCCATTTGTGAAATGAGTTCATGAAACTTAAAATATTAAAAATGACTACTTGTCAGAGTGCACGAAGGGGTCTAAATGACAAAACTTCTGTGTAAGACATACTGTTGGTTGTTTGTGTCATTTTCAATCCCAAAATCATCAGATATAAACCCCTCACATAAGCATCACATAAGGAAAATAGTCACATCATACTAATAAAAGGGAGCTAAATTCTAATCCAACAGATAGCTCGTTGGTCACAGTGATAGTGTACGTTGGGTGCTTCTCTCCTTCAATTGCACAGATGTCAGTAAGGGCCCAATCACATAGCAGGTGTAAATGGCAGGTGTTTAGTAAGGATTTTGTTAACAATTACAATGTTTCATGCATGCATTGTATAATCTTGCAAATGAAAATGAAGGTAATAGTACTAATTTCTGTTTGAGACAAGTTTGTGCGGCTTTGCACAAACTGTGCGTTGATTTTGAATCTACAAATAACGTTCATCAGATATTGAAGCCTGTAGACACTTCGTCTGTAATAGAGGTCAATGATAATGCATTCCAAATGTCAAACACTTGTCAAACACTTCTTAATACCTATATGGAGTTTAAAAAGCATTTCAAGTGAATGTTCTATGATTCTGGAATCAATGGTTAACATAGCTAGTTATTGACAGACAAAAAAGACTATAAGACACAGAATAAACCATTGAATTTGATGAATTTATACTATGTAGTGCCAGCAGAGGTGGCCAGTGTATAAGGTAGGGCATCTTCTTTTTTCTTTAACAGGTCAAAGCATTTTGACCTTGCGAGAGAATGTTTTTTCTGGTCATCTACAACAGTGGTTCTCAACGTGTGTAACCTCAGGACCCACAATTGTCCTTGGTCATTAAGTCGCGACCCAAGTTGCACTGCAATGGAAAACATGGCATTAGAGTACCGGGCTCTCTGATTCAGGTTCAGGTGATTTGACTTTGGGTGCGAGGTGCATTTGGGGTGTCATTCAAAATAATAGCAACACAACGCACCTTCCACACCAGAACATGCAGTAGGTGTGATTGGGTGGTACTGTGCATTAATCGCATGGGACGGTGCGATTAACGCACTGTACTAGTGCGAACGGACCCTCAAAAACACTGACAGACACACACAACCACAGACACAATCTCACACACTCACAGATATTCTCACACACATATACACACTTCAAAAAATATATATTTTTCATTTTTCTAAGATCCACCCGGTCTTCTACTTTATGAGAACTGGAGTGGATTCTCAGCCTGGGGTCCAGTGTGGGCTGCAGTGCTGTGAAAGAGCTCCATCCATATGTGCATTGTTTGTACAGCTCCCTTATGTGCCCTGTAGAGCTGCCAGGAGCCAGAAGGTGACGTCACTCCGGTCCAGGCATCTCTACAGGGGACATGTGGGAGCTGTAAGCAATGCACATATGGATGGAGCTCCCTTGTGGCCACCAGTCCACCCCACCTCAAGCTGACATGCAGGGCCATGCAGCATATTTTGAATGGCTGCTTGGCACGAGAACTGACGGTGGTGCGCTAGGGGGAGACTGAGGAGTATATCACCAAGAAAAGTGGAAAGCATGTGGCGAACCACTAAACATGGGGTCACGGCCCACTTTTGGGTCACAACTTACCAGTTGAGAACCAAGGATCTAGAATAGTATACAGTCTTAGAGCCTTTTCAGGTTGACCCTTGGGGTACACATAGGCAAAGCATATTTTGTCACAGGATTTTTCACAGAGCGATTCTCCATAGATGTCAGCACATGGAGAGAATACAGGGGTAGGAGGTTGTTTGATCTGTTCTTTACCTGCCTTGCTTTGCCACGGGATCGTTATTTGTTAACAGAGTGGAACTGTGTTGAAGTGGATGAAACTCTTGTAGGTGATCATCATTATTGAATTTTATTTAAGCTACAATTTATGCACTTAATAGTAGCTTTACAATAGTTAACAAGGTGTTCTGGGGAGCCCAGCATTTAAAGCAAACCCCAAATGTCTTAAATTTCATAAGTTCTTGCAACAATTTCTTGAAGCCGATACATTTCCTAAGTGGTTATGTTTTGTTATATATGGACACTGGCAATTTGGCTCTCATTTCTCTTGCATTGATCAATCTTTTCAGGAACTGTAGTGCATGCAAGTAGAACATCTGTTTTGCGATATACCACTACAGTCTATGTGTGATAGGTGATCTTGCGTGCTTTTGAAAAGGTTTGGTTTACCATATGGGAAATTAGGGTCATTCTCAGTGTCTGCAATTTTGATGAACTCACAGAAGTAGGAAAAATCTGCCCTATTTTTCCTGAGTTCTATGCAGTAGCTTGAAAACTATTGGGTTGACCACACTGGCAGCGTCCAGGTAGGTGTCAACCTTGGCAAGTTGGAGCTCCAAGAGAAGGTTGCTGAGCTATTGAAACTTTACATTGTCTGCCAGATACAGTATATTTGCAGCCTTTCGCATAAAGCACCCTAAATGGCTTCTGGGCTGCCAAGCCAATGCTCACGTCTGTCCCAAGCAGTGTGAAAGGGTTGTCAATGTGAATCGCTTTGTATCTCTCAATATGTTCAGTAGATTGAGGACTTAGCTACATGATAAGCAGATCTAGTTCTTCTGTAGCTATGGCATCTAGTTCACTAATTGTGGACTTGAAGGTGAATTTCCAGCCTCTGCAATTTCCAGGTTTATCATCAAACTTTGTTGCAGTTACATAGTTAGTCAAGTTGAAAAAAGACATGTCCATCAAGTTCAAGCTATAGAGATATGAAAAAAAGAAAAGCCTAAACAGAGCACTATGCCCACAATTACCCACTGTTGATCCACATGAAGGGGAAAAAACCCTATAAAGGGGTGGAGTTAGTCTTACCGAGTTCCCTCCGAACAGATGTATTTAGCAAAATGTGGCATGTGTGTGTTTTTAGACTTTGTATGTACAGCTGCAAGTGGAACATGATGGCTGGAGCTTTGAAGTTAAGTGACTTCAAGAGGTATGGTGGTACAAAGGCACTCAACCCTGACACTGGCTTGGAGGTCAGTTGCTTTGTTGGACTGCAGCTGTGGAGCAGAGTGATTGATAGGCAGTAACTGATTAATCCTAATGTAAGGTAGATTGTCTGGTATCTGCATATTAATGTTCACAGCTACCTAAGGTGCTGAGACCTGTTGTACTGGGCCTTAAAAAAGATTGCCTTGAGAGGCGGTAGATGCAGTGTATATTCAAACAAGCTCCTGAGCACACGTTTACAGTCCTCACCTACGGTGACAGTAGGAATGAAGCTTGAACAGATAAAAGCTAAAGCTGGCTCAGGTACAGGAACCAAGAGAGATAAAAAATAAACTATGGCATCCTGATCCTGACTATCAAGAGAGCTCATAACATCAACACACACCCATGCATAACCACAGCAACAATGACACATTTCAGGGCCATGCTTCTTCATCAGAGTAACAGCGGTGAGTAACTCACAGCCCTTTTAAGTCCTGAGTGTCTTCACCCACTACCCCCATAACTAAGCACCAACAACATGTCCCTGTAATCAGGAAATAAAGGGGCAGTGCAACGTTGTCTGAAAGACATGCCTCTTTACTGAGGATCAAGTGGGTGGCATCTTGGAGGCACCCTGAAGCCACCTAAAAATGAACACTCCATGGTATGTAATTGTTTATATCTAAATAAGACCACAAATCAGCCCAACTGAAGGCAGAAAGAGTGTGCTAACAACATTCAAGAATAAAAGGACCTGATATCAGCACTAAAATTGGAATCAATAGTAAAAAAAAGCTAGTTTTAAAAATACATAATCATAAGATCACAAGGCACAATATAAATGAAAAGACTAATCAAAACTATTCCACACTAAAAATATATATATATAAACATTAATGCATAAAAACTTGAGACTATCAAAGGATATAGAAATATTACTGTTCTAGTGGTACGGCCATCATATAAGAACGCAAGGGCAAACAGGCAGTAAATCACATACATCAAATTGATAAACTGGGCTAATTTAAAGATATGCCTAGCCTGTCCAGCAAACTCCTTCTTGTGGCACATACTGTATATGGACAAGAGCCACACTAATGTTTACTACACCTTAAGGACCCTTTTATGTCTCAAAGGTCTAAGTGCAGGTATTTGACACATCATTCTTAGGTCTATTTCTAGAAAAAATATTTTTGATACATTTAGGTTTTCTAAATAGCTTTTGGTGCCTTTTAGGCAATACTTCCTTCAAAAGGGCATCCAGCATAAGAAATCTCCCGTTTTTGTTCAAAATGTGACCTATGTGTACCTATTGTACTGTGTACTTCACTGTAAGAATGTTTCCATATCTTTCTTAGAACTGATATCAGAGTTCTTCTGACATTTCATATTTCCTAAGGCATTTTAAACTCAACATTTTTATAACCTTTAAGTAAAAAAATTGTTAGGTAACTCTTTCTCTTGTACCCTATAGTACTACAGTTTCAACCAATTATACTAAAGCCTGCACAGCTGACTATGGGGAATGTACTGATGACAACTGGAGGCATGGAGGTAAGAGTTTCCTAAAGTTGGTTTAAAGTGTGTTTTGGGAAATAAGGGTTTTGTTGGTGTTCATTATGAAAAAAGCTTAACCTCTTGACTTTTTTGCAAGATCTGTCAGTCAATTCACTCATAACTGTGCCATGGAAAGGAATGATAAAGGGGCCTTAGGTTTGATCCAGACTAATAAAAAACAGGTTGTTCACACCACTTAAAAGCTTTTTCTTTTTTTGCCTCCTCGCTACATCCTTCTGTAATGGGCTTTTTAGTTTTATACCCAACTGTGACAGGGTGCTGGGAATGTATCCTAAAATCCTCATCACACTTAGTACAAATTGTAACCCAGGTGCTCTGAATCTTTTCATAAAAGGTAACCTCACTGTATTGGGAATTTGGTATTTCAACATGTGATCATTCTAAGGAACTGAAGATCTAGTACTCTCTAGTAATAAAAGACAGGATTGATTTATGTTTCTCTAGCTGATTCCCATCTTCACCTTGTCTCTGCAAGAGTCTGTAACTTTATAAATGATATAGTCTGTATTCAGTGCATGCAGTGCACATTGGCCTCAAGGTGGGTGCAGCCCACAGTACACTGATTGAACACATTGGGGCAGTGGCGTACTTAGGGGAGTGTGCTCCCCACAGAGTAACACCACTTACAGAGTGTGTCGGGTTCCTGGAACACTCTCTGTTAACCATCAGTGTCGGTGAGGGGGTTGTTGTTCCAGCCAGCCACTGACCACCATTGGCGTGGGCGGTATTTTTATAGCCAGGCAACGGACACCAATGCTGGGGGGGATTTGTACAGTCAGACACTAACCACCAATGCTGGGGGTGGTTATTATTCCAGCCAGCCCCTGATCACCAATGCGGTGGGGGGTATTTTTACAGCCAGACAATGAACACCAATGCTGGGGGGGATTTGTACAGCCAGACACTAACTACCAATGCTGGGGGGTGGTTATTGATCCAGCCAGTCACTGACCACCAATGTTGGGGGGTTATTATTGTTCCAGCCAGCTACTAACCGCTAGTGCTGGAGGAGGGCTATTTTTAAAGCCAGTCACTGATCACCAATGCTGGGTCAGTCATTTGTTCTTTAAGGTAGGCTAAAAAAAGCATATTTAATGAAAATGTTTCATTATTAAAAAAATATTGTACTGAGTGTTGTATCTGTCTGTAAGATCATTATTCATTATGTAATTACCCATTTTTTGTAATTATCCTGGTTAGTTTTACCATGAGTATTGTAATTATTACCCCCTTCTTTACATACCACATGGTGGTTGCCATTGAGATAACTGAGAGAAGTTAATTCTTAGGGTTTACATACGTTAAGGAGTTCATTCATCTCTACTTAAAATCACTCACTCATATAGGATAGATATTACCAGAGGTGTTTGTAACATGGAATATGATTTTGCATTGCTGGAAGATTGGTCAAAGCAGTGGAAACCAATTTAAATTCAAATTAGTGTATTTAGGGATTATAGTTATAGAGTAAAATATTGGGATTAGAGTGCTGGCCATAACTATTATTACAGGTATTTATATAGCGCTGACACTTTTACGCAGTGCTATATCCATTCACATCTGTGCCTGCCCTCAAGGAGCTTACAATCTAAGGTCCCTAACTCACATGCATACAGGGCTAAAACCAGAGTACCAGGGGGAAGAACATGTCCTGAAGGGGATATGAACCAGGGACCCCAAGTCCTGCAATGCAGAAGTGCTAACCACTACGCCACCGTACAGAAGAAAATTATTTTGGGGTTCTTTTTTTCTTTTAATGACTGAAAAATTAGCAAACAGTGTAGCCTTGTAGTGGGGTAAGCAAATGGAATTCTGAGGTGCATCACTAGAGGGATCACTGTCAGGAGGAATGAGGTTCTGATTCTGTTATATAGATGTTTAGTTAGACCTCATTTAGAATACTGTGTCCAGTTCTGAAGACCTCACTTACAAAAATATATTGATAAGATCAAGTACAGGGATGGGCAACAAAATGGTGACAAGTCTGAGGGATAAAACATATCATGAGAGACTTGGACTTCCAAATATAGATACTTAGACAAAAAGGGAAAAAAGGGAAAAAAAACCCCCAACAAAATAAATCATAAAAAGGGGCAGACTCAATGGACCACTGTTTTCTGTCATCTCTCTTCTATGTTTCTATAACATTACAGATAAAGTCCTAAATCTGTTTAATACATAGTTTGATGGAGCCTTTTATTAGGAAATATTTACATTTATTTTATAATTTTTAATGATATAACAGTGCAGACACGTAACTAATTTTCATTCAGCCTTCTACATTTGGCATTTATTTATTTTCCTTCTACAGAATAAATACATTATCACGCATCAGCAGACTATATAACTAGAAATTCCACAGTTGCTGGAAGTTAGCTAATATTATTGTAAAAACTAGCAGCCATGTGTTAAATTGTCTTGCTGCAGAATTTACGATTCCTCGTTCCAGTTGTGAAAATGCCAACAGCTCTATTATTTGTGCTATAGAAACAAAGAATAGCTTTAAAAATGTTCTGGGTTTGGTGGTAAAGTATAACTGAACATAAGGTTAGCACATTGGAATTTTAATTACAGAATCTTCCATTTCTGACTGCTTCAGTGAATTCCATAGATATATTTTGTGTTTTGTGTACTTTAAGGTGAGAATTGTAAGCAGAAATAAAAATAGGCTTGATTTGAAGCTCCTGGGCCTCAGTGCCAGTAATGAATCAAGGTTCTACCTCAGGGGTGGGCAACTCCGGCCCTCTGGCTGTTGTGAAACTACAAGTCTCATGAGGCATTGCAAGACTGACAGTTACAGGCATGACTTGGGATTTGTAGTTTGAGCACAGCTGGAAGGCCGGAGTTGCCCACCCCTGCTTTATCTCATATACAGTATAACATCCAATACCACTCATATCCTCCACTACAACTCTTAACTTTCAACATCTTCCCACACCAAGCCTTCCAAACAGATTAGCAGCACTAGAGTGATGTTGCTGAATGCTATGCAGTTGATGTGCAGATAGAGAAGCCATTGTATACAAAAGACAGTAACTTAGGCATACACAATGGGGGGAATTAATAAAAACCAGAGCAAAGAAAATCTAGAGCAGTTGCCCACGGCAACCAATCAGCATCTCTTTTTAGTTTGCTCAGGTAAGGTTTAAAAATGAGACAGAGAAGCTGACTGGTTGCAGTGCAAAACTGCTCCAGATTTTGTCTGCTCCGGTTTTGATCAATTCAACCCAATATATTTAGGGGACACTGTCACCATGCCTTATTCTCTCATAAACAAGTAATATAAAATGTATTTTATTCACCTTACTTATTCCACCGGCAAGCACACTGTTTTGTAAGTGCACATTTATAGGGGTTGGAAAAAATCAGAAGAATCAGATGATTCATGTCTAGCATTGTGAAGCAAGTGAAGTCCCATTCAAATTAATAATAGGGAAAGAAAGCTGGGACAAGGGAAGACTAGTCACATGTTACATCAAAGTCATGTGACAATGGTCTTCACCAATCATGTAGTGTTCTCTGCAGCATTATGCAGAAAACTCTTTGTGGAAAATCCCAGGAAATGCAGGAGCAGTGTGTGCTAAACTCTCTCTGTTATAATGGAGTCCCAGTTTAAGAAACCTAATTTCCCTAAAACAATTTCAGTAGGTTTTTGTGTGAGATGTGCAGATTTTTTTCATTTAATTACAGCAAAAGTGCCACGAATCGTTTTTAACAAATTCACTGAGCGGTAATGTAGAGATGTGAAGAATTAAACACACACGTTATTATGCTGTTTACAATATTATTATTTTTTTTTTTCCCCCTTCCCCGTGCCCCCCCTTCCTGGTCCAGACTTACCTGACTCTCATGCAGCACCTTCTTCCGCGTCTCAGCGGCCAAGGGGCGGGTCTAAGTGGAGATGGTCCTCTCCCAGACAGCAGAATGTGCTGCCTGGCGGTGCCTGCAGCACATTCTGCTGGACTAGTGACAGCCTCTCCAGCCCCGCACAGCCGCCCATACATGCTGCGGGGTGGCAGAGCGGCAGGGAAGGAGAGGCACTGTCTGGGGAGGAGGCCCTCTTCTTCCTCTCTGGGCACCCCCAACAGGCGGAACACCAGAGCCCATTCGCAATTGCGACTGCTGCAACCCTAGTAGTTCCGCCAGTGGCATGGGAGTTGTAATGTGTTATGGTAACACACAAGTCCAAATGTACCCTCTGAGAAGTCCCGGGTCTGTATATAAAAATTGAATCACTAAACAATAATAAGTGCTTACAATTAATTTTTTCTGATTTTCAAACATTATTTTAAACAAATCATTCTGTGTAAGTAATGTATTTTATTTTTCCCTTAAAAGCACAGTAGCTTACTATGAAACCTCTGTGTTTTATATCAGTTTTGAGTACTTTGTAGTACATGGACCAAGTATTACTAGTGATATGCGCTTAATCGCAGAGAATATGTCCCATTGTTATACTGTAGATACTACAAGATTGTTTGTTTAATATTCCATGACAGCCTGCTGCATGGGTTCATTTACAGAAAAATGCTAAAAGTATAAGGCACAACAAATGTTGCCCTGTTTGTATCCCAATCACTGTCATCTGTTTCCTTTTACACTCAATGACCACATTTTTCATAGAAGTCTATTTTAAAAGCAAGCATGCAATCTGATAATGATTAACAAGCTGGGATGGGTGGAGGACATAGAAAATTCAAACCAATGAAACCATGGTGGTAAAATGGGTGGGAGGAGGAGGGGTAAGGGGGCTATCTCTAAAAAACAGAATATTACAAGGCACTGCTAATTCTGACGGGAGGAACAGCCAGAAGCAGTTAAGAGAAGGAAAAGGTATGCACTTATTTCTGCACAAAGCTGAAAACTTACAATATGTATTTTAATGCTTACTTTAAATGTAACAGTCTCTCTAAAAATATTTTCTATTTATTCAACAATATTCTATTTATTAATAATCTCTTTATTATTTATTCAACTTGACTTGCACTTGATTTTTTAAATAATGTTTTAAAGAATTTAGTTAATTATTAAAGGAGTAGAGGATATTTACTTTGCAAAGTAATTGCTAGTAAATAAGGTGAAGTTATGTCCATTTTAGTCACATGCTCAGCCACATGCTAGTACAAATCGTGTTTTTTTATACATTTTTCTTGCACCTGATTGGGTATAGAGTATATATATATATATATATATATATATATATATATATAGTAAACACAGGTTGAACCTTATTTACCAACATTCAGGGCCCTTTCACATCAAAATCGTAAGGTAGGAGGGTCCATTGACTTGTGATTTGACCTTCCGATTTCCTTCCTATCCATTGTGTTCCATCGATTTTTTTTCTTGATTTTTTTTGGCAAGCTTTATGTGAAGTAGCATTGTCCTGAATGCCCATACTTCTCTGTAATGGCTTGCGATAAGTTGAGTTAGCGCACATTAGCAAACGTTTTTGTCACGTTGTGTTGCACTGAAAAAAGTAGTGTATGCTCTATGTTTTTACAGCACAACCTACAGCACTGACACACTGCAGTGTAAACTGTCCCCATTCACACCGTTATTTGTCGGAGTCCTTGCACTGAAAAACATTGCAACGCAACGGGTGCGGTGTAAATGGGGCCTCACTCTAGAAAATTTAACATAAACTTGAAAGTAAACAAACAACTTACTTTAGTAAATCAACCCTAATGCATAAAAGGATACAAAGCCATTATTCTGCAGGTTTATGTATGTTTGTTGTTTTACTTTAGACACAATTGCTTCAAATTATGGTCATATGGTGCTGGACATTTTTCTTTTTTCAACCTAACTAACAATGTAACTACGTAACAAGAATGTCTTTATTTCAAATCCAGAAGTGTATCAAAATGCCTACACAGAAGCAATGCATAGCACTTGTAGCTCATAGCAACTGTATTTTCCCTTCTGAATCTCTTAATACCTTGTGGGGAAAATAAAAGGAATAATCAGAATGGTTACTAGACAAGAATATGAGGGTTTTTTTCACATTTGTATGTAAAACCGAACCTTCTTCTTTTTTAAAAATAAAGTAGTTGTCTGTGTGTATCCACTGGGGAAAATCAATTAATTATTGTTCCTGGTGACCACTGTTACAAACACAGAAAGTGATGAAACAGGAAGAAGAGGTAAAGGGAAATCTCACTGCGGGGAGATTTTTTTTCCCATTTCCTGCCGTGTTGATAGGACAAACAGAAAATCTTTGACTTTACATAGACTTGAATATGGAATATAGTACAAAAATTGGTAATATGCACTTGCATGAAAAAAAAACCCAATCAGTTTTTTTTTTAAAATAAGATCTTTATTAGCAACACTTTTCAACAATATGCAACAATGATCAAATACAATGCAGATGATAACAGAATACAGAGAAATGGCAATGTAAGGCAAATCAGATAGACGATTAAGGTGGGACAAAGCGTGTTATACATAAGGAACAGTAACATGAGACACACATTCCCTGAAAGAGAGCTTATGCAAGCTCACTACACAACACATTTCTCAGATTTCATATTTCATCATTAACCATCATAATCATGGTTAGTATGGTTTACTGAAGTTTAAAATATATTTTTTGTTAATCTGCCAAAATGGCTAATCTTTTCAGTAATGGCTAGGTAAATATTTGTGTGGGTAGCTAGACTCTGTGGAAACATCACAGTTCTGCTGAGGGAAAATTATTTGTCATCTTAGTCATGTAAGAAAATGACCTCAGGTGCAGCTGGAAGACGGTGGAGATTTGGTACCGGAGTACTGAGGCATGGAAAATTGACAGAGGACAGATTGCCTTTGGGAACTGACCATTTTTAGTGTTTTGGTTTGTTAGCAGTACATGCTTTTTGACATGTGACCAGGTCAGAGGGCAAAGAAAAGAAAAAAAAGAATAAACACTAACCCATCTGTCACTAGATTTCAGGCAATAACATTTTTAAGAATAGTAATAACTTCTAAACATTTTGTTTTAATTGAAATAAAAAAAAATTAAACAATAACCAAAAACTTAAACTGTTTTGTATACTAAAAATGTTTTGGATTATTATTATTAATACTACTATTATTATAACTATTATTGTTATTATAATACAGGCTTTACTGTATATAGCCAACAGTTTGCGTATTGCTATACAATATAAAGGATTTAAGATTTTTTTTTCTTTTTTTAAATAATGCATTACATCTTTTAGTTTCCAATACACTCTCACATTGTGATACCGGCTGTACACAAAATATATATGCAACAATGCTAACTCACAATGCACATAATTAAAATATCTAGTACATAAATGTAACTGCTCATGATGGCAATATTATGGATCTCATTAGCAAAAAAGGGTGCTATAACAGGCTCAGCATCACACATGTGCCAAAATTAGCTGATCAATACCAGTGCTTCTGGCAAATACCTGCATTGTCAGTAAAGGCCTACAGCCAACTGGCTCCGTGTCGTTATTCTAAAAATAAATATTTCTGTTAGAAAGGGTTGTGTAAAGCTTAACTCTAGCAACATTTCATTTTAATTTTGGATAGAGTGCAAATTTCTGTCGGGTCTTTATTTATGTCTGTGGCCCCAGTGACACTCTTTCAAGAAATGGTGAGGCGAGCATCTCCCGGGCTCAAAGACACAGCAATAGAGATATTGTCAAACATTCTAACCTTTCCTCACTCTATTAACCCCAGGACCCTTTCGCTGCTCAAGGCCTTTTTTCGTTTTTTGCACACATGATATAATCCACATTTTAGGCCTGACAATAACTTCAAAACCCCCAAACATTATATATTTTCTAAAAGCCAACAACCTGTAGTCTAAAATGATGGCAGTTGCAATTTTGTGTGTTGCCCGGTATTAGCGCAACTCTTTATCAAACCCAAGAATGTAGGGGAAAATGCACTTAAGTTAATTTTAGTGCCCCAAAGCACAATAAAATATCCAATCGTTTGGTAAAATATAAAAGATGAGGTTACAACGAGTAAAGAGATGCCTAGGATAAAAATTGTGTGCGTCTGTGAAACGGCAACAAAACTCAGTACCCCAGAAAGTCCATAGACGACACCTTAAAAGACCCTACAGGTCATCAGTTTAGAGATACACATAAATATTGGCCCTAGCACTATTGCTCTCACTTTGGCATGCGCGACAATACCCAACATGTGTGGCATGATCGACCTTTTCGTACGTAAGCTCACCCAACGCGTGTTTGAGTGAATGCGCACGCACTCGTGGGGGCAAGGGACTTTACATTTGTAAAAAATTATTTTTACATTTATTTTAGTCTATATTTTTTAAAAAACAGTTTTATGTTTTTAAACTTTACTTTAATTATGTGGTAGCATATTGGTGGTGACAGGTCCTCTTTAAAGTGATACTGGGTGTCCAAAAGTCCCCTAGTTTCACCTTCCCACTTGAAATAAGTTATTGAAATGCAGATCGCACTTCAATAGCTTATGGTTCGGCTTCAGGAGCCAAGCAATAACAGCTCAGGGACCGGAAATTATGTAATACTCAACGCTACCAGTCAGTGAATAGATGTTCTCCTCCCCAGCTTCCTGCCAACACCCGAGATGCCAGTCCTGAGCCCGCAGGAGGGGCAACGGAGCTCGGGTAACACCGCGTGGGTGTCGAGCGTTCACTTTACCGGCCCATAGAAGCGATCTGGCGGCAGCTGAGCCACCCGAATCGCTTCTATTGTAAAGCCGACAGTCGGATTTACAATTGTGAACAGGGTCTGTTTAAACAGGCCCACTTCCAATGACGTACTATGTACGTCACAGGTTGCAATAGGGTTAAACATGTGTTTTTGTTTTTGTATCTGATCCTATTGGAGAGATTTGTTATTGCATTCTGTCTTTACTGGCCCTTTTGGGGGAAAAAAACCCTTCAATGTGGGTACAAACACCAATAGATGCCTTACCCTTTTCCATTCTATCCAAAATGTAATATGTTTTGACTGGGCTGGGCTTTAGAGCATACATGTTTCTGTGGTTATCGTCTGCCTGCATTTACATTTCCGTAATGAGGATATCTAGGTCAAATGCAAAGGTAATTTGGTTGCAAATCACTCGGTGTATATGTATACACATATCCTAACCATCTTTTCCTAAATTGTATTGTAACTTTATTGTCTGCACAAACTGTTAGCACTATATAAAATCTGTATAATAATAATTTCATCACGTCAATATTTATCAGCATTATCCACCAAGCAGCAGATATGTATATGACACAGCACCTTCTCTAGGTCAGTCCATTCATAGCCAGCACAACAGGAACTTAGATGCAAATTTAGGTTCGTTCCCAGCCACATTTCTAAATGAAGAAAGAAGCAAAAAAGGGAAGCTCACGCACTATGTCCGCTAAAAACCTTTTTTCTTTATTCCAGAATTCCAGGATACAAGATAAAGCTCTGACATATTTCACACTCATTGGTAAAGAGCAACAAGTACATGTCAGTGCTTTATCTGGTATCCTGTGCTTATTTAGATTAAAGGAAAAGGAAGTGGACTCGGTATATGATCTTCCCTTTTTTCTTCATTTACACCTAGCAGCATAGTTGGCCAAGTAATGCCAGAGTAACAACTGCATACTAGCACATTGCAGTAATGCACAATAAAATACACGTTACCACAACACACTGTAACCCATAAAGCAGAGGGATTCATTTTGAATGGCACCCCAATGCATCACTGTGCACTTGTGTTGTTGTGTTATTGTGAATCATCTGTGTGTTGTGGTGCACTGTATTAAAAATAAATGCAGGAAATAAGATTTTAGTGCATTGCATTTGCTCACTTTAAGTTTATTAACCACTTGAAGACTGGGGTGTTAAACCCCCTTCCTGTCCAGGCCATTTTTCAGTGTTCAGCGCTGCAGTACTTTGACTGAAATGTATTCCGTCATGCAACGCTGTACTGAAATTAATTTTATACCATTTTTTTGGGGACTGATAAAGCTTCCTTTTGGTGGTATTTAATCACCACTGGGTTTTTTTGTTTTTTACTATGGGAACAGTTTTCCCTACATTATGTTATGAACATTTATTTTTACCCAATTTTTTGGTAAAACATAAAAGAGGGAGTCACATCAGGTAAATAGATACAAAACACGTCAAGCCTTAAAATTGTGTGCACTCGTGAAATCGCAAAAAATTTCCATACTCAAATATGGCCATATGCGACGCTTTAAAAACATTTACTACTCATCGGTTTAGTTTTAACAGTGATTGATGGCCCTAGAATTATTGCTCTCACTGCGACGCTCACGGTGACATGTGCGGCACAATCGGCGCAATTGTCGTTTTCGCACGTAGGCACCCCCGACGCATGTCTGAGTTTAAATGTGTGTGTACATGATGGCAGAGGGACTTTTAAACATTATTTTGTGTTTTTTTTATATGTGACTTTAATGTTTTAATGTGACTTTAATTTTTTTAAACCTTTTTTTTACACTTAATTTTATTGCTATCACATGGGGGGGGGGGGGCTAAGAAGCCCCCAATGTGATAGCAAATATACATTGACAAGTCCTCTTTATCTGCTTTACCCGCTTCTCTCCGGCTACAGAAGCCAGAGAAATGACAGCTGAAGGCGTAAGTGATGTAATGCACATCACTTTTGCATTAAGAGATCGGAGGGGAGATCAGCAGGGGGACATATGCTGCACTCCCTCCGATCTATGTTCACAGAACTGCCGTGCTGGTCCCGGACCTGCATGGGGGATAGTGGATAGGTGGGAGGGGGGCTGCACACTTGCAGACAACATAAAAGCTTGTATGTGAACGGCCATCGACAGCTGTTTAAAATGAGAACAGTTTCCCAGTTGTGTGTGCAGAAAACGGCACGCAGGAGCGGACGTTTAAAGCATCCACCCGCAATCAAGAGTGTCCTGTCCAGCCATTTCATTACAACGGCCAGATGGGAAGGGGTTCAATATGCCATTGAAAGTGTTTTGTTGTATCTATCTATTTGATAAGTGCAAGAGAATAGCTGTTGATCATGTCAGAAAATCAGAGTTGTCCTGTGTCTTGTACACACTTTCTTTATTATCTCAAGGAGTCTTATTAGCTCGCACAGTTCTTATCTTGGGACTACAGAATGATCAGTCTCTATTTGTGGAGAATGGAATAGGGGGAGGGTCTGAGAATTTTAGCAAAAGGGACATGTGCAGGACCGAGTGAGTCCACAAAGATTATGGGGTCTATACACGAAGCTGCTGAAGGATCTATCCTTTGGATAGCTTCGGCCCCAGGATCCCTTCGGTTCTATTCACTATAGCCCACCCAGCTCCCGAAGTCGGCCAAGGGGCTCAGTCGAGCAGCAGCGAGTAGCCTGCTGGAGGTTCGGCTTAGCCGATCCAGATGTTGGATCGGCTGAGTCGAACTCCTTCTGCCCATCAGGTCGGCCGAATATGCTGAGCATGTTCGGCCGGCCCGAAGCCACCCGAAGCAAGCCGATGTACAAGCCGGAAGCCGATGTACAAGCCGGAAGTGAATAGCCGAACAGCGTTCGGCTCACTTCACTTCGGGACGTTTATTCACTCGGCTGTCTACGGCAGCTTAGTGAATAGATCCCTATGTGTGTTGTCAACCAAAAACTGGATGTAGGAGCTGAGTGCATTTCAGGTATTTTTCTTTACTTGCAGGGTCTTTAACTACCTGCTGTCCGGCCGTTGTAATTAAATGGCCGGACAGTGGCTTCTTGAGGGTGGGTGGGCGTCTTTAGACGTCCCATCCCGCTCCGCACGTGCCGCCGCTAGGCGGTGCACACGAGCGCGAAACCGCTTTGAATGTAAACAGCCAGCGATGGCTGATACATACAAGCGTTCGGGCGTCTGTAGAGACGCCCGATCGCTTGTAATATCTGGTCCGGTGTGCGGGCCCCCCCCCTCCGTCGCCGCCGCTGTTGGCGATCCCAGGCTCCACTATTCAGCACAGCAGCTCTGCGGCCGGAGATCAAACGAAGCTCAGTACACGAGCTCCGTTTGATCTCCTCTTCTGAATGCAGGCAGTGATGTGTATTACATCACTGCCTGCATTCAGTGTCACTCTCCGGTACAGAAACCGGAGAGAAGCTGGTGAAGCAGGTCTCTGCTTCATCAGCTTCTCTGGGGGTCCCTAGGTGACATTAGGGGTCTTAAGACCCCTGATGTCTCCATAAAGAGGACCTGTCACTGCAAACTGGCTATCACATAGGGAGCTTGCTTGCTCCATATGTGATAGCAATAAAGTTCAGTGAAAAAAATAGGTTTAAAAAAATCACATCTCAAAGCAATAATAAAAAAATAATTTAAAGTCCCCCGCCCCCACATGCACACGCAAACATGCGTCAAGCCCGCCTACGTGCGAAAACGCTGATTACCTCCAGTGCGCCGCACATGTTACATATCGCCTCGAAAGTCGGAATGAGAGCAATAAATTCTAGGGTCATCAATCACTGATAACACTAAACTGATGAGTGGTAAAAGCTTTTAAAGTGTCGGCTATGGTAAATTTTGAGTATGGTAGTTTGTTTACGTCACCCCGTCTTTTATATTTTACCAAAAAATTGGGTAATAATAAATGTTTTATAACATAACGTAGGGAGAACAGGTTTTTTTTTCAAATTTTTCGGTACTTTTTTTATTATACAGTAAAAAAAAAAACAACCTGTAGTGTTGATTAAATACCACCAAAAGAAAGCTCAATCTGTCCCCAAAAAATGGTATAAAATTCATTTCAGTACAGCGTTGCATGACGGAATAAATGCCAGTCAAAGTACCGCAGCGCTGAATACTGAAAAATGGCCTGGTCAGGAAGTGGGTACAAACACCCCGGTCAGCAAGTGGTTAAAGGGATAAAACATGGGAAATGTGCATGAACTGCAGAAATGAGCTGTGCGGTATCGATACATTACCAGAGCGCACTGCTGTGAACGGTCTAATGCAAAACTTTAGCCATCTATAAGCCAGGAGTGATTTATACCGTATCAGTAGGATCTTAACAATGCCATCATCGTTGCTTCAATGCAGTTGACATAATGTGAAAATTTTAATTCATAATTATACAAGAGCAATGTCACTTTCTATTTATGGTATGCTTGTTTGTTAATAACATTACCATAACTGTCACAATACATTAAAACACTCTACTTTGTTCTGCTATACATTTATTCATTTTGCCCACTGCTCAATGAACTTCGAAGACACTTCTCAAAGAACTCACAGTTTAATGGCATTAGCTACTGTTGTCAATTAAATGAAAGGATTGTATTACATGTAAAAAGCTGCAAGGAATAAACATATTAAAACTTCAGAGCATTCCTATCTCAAACTCACATGCTACGTTATTGTACACTGAGGATAAATATGTTGGGATCTGTTGCAAAACAGCAGTGCTGTTTCAAAATGTTGTTCTGTAAAGGAAACAAAATGATGAAACTTCTAATATATTATCTGAGGTTATACTTGATGCTTACACGCAAAAACGTCTTGTTCTGGAGCTTTTGAGGTACAAATCACATGTAATTTAAAATTTATAATTTCATTTTTAGGTCTTCTATAACCATCTTCAAACATCCATCTATTAAATAAATATTTATAATATTATATATTTTATTATTATATTTATATAATAATTATTATTATTATTGTTATTAATATTATATAGGATTTATATAGCCAACAGTTTGTGTACCGCTTAACAATATAAAGGATTTAAGATTGTTTTCTTTTCTCAAAAAAAGCATTATTTGACAATATTACAATATTGCACATTTTCTCCCTTTACATGACAATATATTCCAATTATTGCACACAAAAACTTACAAAGTGAGGCATGTTGGTACTAGGACACACACATACAATATTATTGAGATCTCTGCTTTAGATGTTGCTTTTTTTTACTATACTATATAAAATTGTACAACCCCAATTCCCAAAAAGTTGGGACGTTGTGTAAAATCTACATAAAAACAGGATGCAGTAATTTGCAAATCTCATAAAACCATGTTTTATTCACAATAGAAAATAGAAAACATATCAAATGTTTAAATTGAGAAAATGTACCATTTTAAGAAAAAAATAAGGTAATTTTGAAATTGATGGCAACAACACGTCGTGTTGGGGCAGAGCAACAAAAAGGTGGCAAAGTAAGTGGTACTAACAAGGAAGAGCTGGAAGAACATTTTGCAACTAATTAGGCTAATTGGCAACAGGTCAGTAACATGACTGGGTACTCTGGGGACTCCTAGAGAGTCAGAGTGTCTCAGAAGTTATGATGAGCAGAGGTTCACCGATCTGTGAAAAGCTGTGTCTAAAAATTGTCGAACAATTTCAGAATAAGTTCCTCAACATAAAATTGCAAAGACTTTAAATATATCATCATCTACGATACATAATGTCATCAAAAGATTCCGAGAATCTAGAGAAGCCTCTGTGTACAAGGGACAAGACCGAAACGCAATATTGAATGCCTGTGATCTTCGGGTCCTCAGATGGCACTGCATTAAAAACAGTCATGATTCTGTGATAGACATCACTCCATGGGCTCAGGAATACTTCCAAAAATCACTGTCTGTGAACACAGTTCACCACGCCATCCAAAAATGCAAGTTAAAGCTCTATCAAGCAAAGAAGAAGCCATATCTGAACATGTTGCAGAAATGTCACCATCTTCTTTGGGCCAAAACTCATTTAAAATTGTCTGCTGCACAATGGAAAACTGTTTTGTGGTCAGATGATTCACAATTTTACATAATTTTTGGCAACCATGAGTGCTGCCTTCTCCGGACGAGAGGAGAGGGACTTTCTGCAGCTCAATGAGTGCATATGGAATGGGCAGCTTGCACATCTGGAAAGGAACCATCAATGCTGAAAGATATATTCAGGTTTTAGAGCAGCATACGCTCCCATCCAGATGACGTCTGTTTGAGGGAAGGCCTTGTTTATTACAGCAGGAAAATGCTAAACTGCATACTGCATCTATGACAACAGCATGGCTTCGTAGTAGAAGAGTCCGGGTGCTTAATTGGCCTGCCTGCAGTCAAGACCTTTTACCAATTGAAAATATTTGGCGCATCTTGAAACAAAAATACAACAAAGAAGACCCAGGACTGTTGAACAATTAGAATCCTATATCAGGCAACAATCGGGCAACATTCCTCTCCCAAAACTCTGGGAACTGGTCTCCTCAGTTCCCAGATGTTTACAGAGTGTGGTTAACCCTTTCATTGCCAAGACCTTTTTTATTTTATTTTTTGCACACATGATATCATCCACATTTTAGCCCTGAAAATTACTTCAAAACATTATATATTTTCTGAAAGCCAACACCATGTAGAATAAAATGGTAGCAGTAGCAAATTTTTATGTTGCACAATATTGGCGCAACTCTTTATCAAACCAAAAATGTAGTGAGAAATGCACTTAGGTTATTTTTAGTTCCCAAAACACAATAAAATACCCATTTTTAAATACAATATAAAAGATGAAGTTACGATGAGTAAGAAGATACTCAAAATGCTGAGGTTAAAAATTGTGTGTGTCCGTGAAACGGCGACAAAATTCAGTACCCCAAAACGTCCATAGACAGGTCATCAGTTTAGAGATACATGTAACTATTGGCCCTGGTATTATTGCTTTCACTCTGGCGTGCACGATGATACCCAACACGTGTAGCGCGATCAACACGATTGAGGGGATGCTACACAGTGGTAAACATGGCCCCACTTTTTTGAGACATGTTGCTGCCATCAATGTCAAAATTACCTTTTTTCTTAAAATGGTCAATTTTCTCAGTTTGAATATTTGATATGTTTATTATTGTGTACAACATATGGGTTTATGAGATTTACAAATCACTGCATTCTGTTTTTATGTAGATTTTACACAGCATCCCAACATTTTTTGAAATTGGGGTTGTACATACAGGCACATATTTGAATATGTACATACAGTAAAATGACCAATTAACAGCACTATATGGCCATAAGCTAGGAGAATGTGTAATGTATGGTTAAAAAAACTCTTTCCACTCATGGATTATTTTTCTTTAGTGACCGCCATAGCCATAATGTCAGATCCTAAACAAACTAAGGAAGAGAAAAAGAAGAAACCAGAGGGTTATAAAGGTCGTAGATCTGTACCTCCAAATGTGTCCAATGCTGGTGAAGATGAGGTTCCCACCATGGAAACTTTTGGAGTCATCCCAAGGGGTGTCAACATGAAAGGTAAAAATAAATAAATATTCAGAAGATATTTTGACTTTTGTACCTATACCATAAAGGAATACAGACATACTGTAAGTATTATATAATATGACAAATAAATCAATTAAGTTATTAGGGTTAGCAAACACAAATGTACCATGAAAATAACTCACAACTTGTAACACATTCTGATTTGTGTAGTTCATCCAGGAGCTGTTTTCATGTGTTGTCACTTAAAAGCACTTATGTGGACATTCAGGTACATGCACGTTACTCTGGCCCATAAGATTTTACCTTATGTCACTCCATCCATTGATTTTAATTTCAATTTTCTAACTCCCAACATTTTCCCATATCCCTGATGTGAAGTATCACTTCAGATAAAGCCTTCATCCCTCATCCTATCTATCTTGATATCATTTTCAGTTGACTGTATCATCTCAAACCCCACTAGCATAGTGTGATCACTACCAAAGGACAAAGGGAGAATGTAAGGCAAAGATGCAATTATTATCTCTATCTGATTTTCATAGATTACCTGGAAGTTGAGTATGTTGAGCTGTACAAGCAACAGTATGAAAAAAATAAACAAGAGCATCACACAGACCGATACTTCAACAACAAACTCATCATACGCCGTGGGCAAAAATTTGACATTAGAATTGGCTTCAACCGGCCATACAATCCAGAAAAGGACCAGTTTTGGGTGGAATATGTTATTGGTAAGTTTGCAGAGTGACAGAAGATGTAACAACTAAGAAATTATTATTAGTAAGGGTGGGGTAGATTTGTTTTTACAGAGTGACATGTTTGTTTAACAAAAGGTCATAGACAGGGTGCAAGGATTTTTGCCTACCCAGGCAAAGGTGCATTTTCCCGCCCACAGGCACCCTCAGGCAGTCTTATGGTAGCGCTAGCTCTGCAAAGACATCCCATAAAGCAGCACTCCAAAACTAATAGGAGATCTGTGATATCCATGTTACAGGTCAAACCAATTATCTCAGAAGCATTTAGAAAAAAGGAAGACTATCAGCTACTAGTGCTGTATATGCAAAGCCACAAGCAATCACACCCCAAATAGTTTACTGTGAAGCACTGCAATTCAAAGACACCCCGAAGTGTACCACTCCAGAAAGCATAACGAACCAGTTAACACTAAACATATCCAGAATTTGGGAAAAGATTGACCATCATCTTCTGAAGCCCTATATGTAAAGCAAAAGGCACTGACACCCTACGTCCATTACCATGGAGCACCCCAATACAAGGACACCCTCCCCCCATAGATCTTCACTAAAGATAACATAACTAACAGCACTGACTGCCCTTGTAACTAAAGTATTCACACTGACCGCCAATGCAACAGAAGTATTTGAGTTGAGTTGGAAAAGGTCCAGCGGAGGGCTACCAAACTCATAAAGGGGTTCAAGGACCTGAACTATGAAACAAGGTTGTTAAAATTAAATATGTTCTCTTAGGAGGTTAGGAGATTAAGGGGGGACATGATCTTCTTGTATAAACTATTCAATGGGGACAGCAACATTATTACCAAATCGTTGCCGCAGGACGTGATTTCAGCTAAGAGTGTGGAATCATTTCAGAAACTCCGGGATGAGTATCTTGGAAACCATAACATACAGGGGTACCAGTACTCTTAAGAGCAAAATCACACATAGACCCATGGACATGCACACACCAGCTCGAACATAAATGCATACACGCAATAGGATGGACTTATGTCTTTATTCAACCTCAAATACTATGTAACTATGTAACTATATTTGCACTGACCGCCAATGTAACTAAGGTATTCACACTGACCGCCAATGTGCTTAAAGTATTCACACGAACACCAATGTAAGAAAGGTATTCACACTGACCGCCAATGTAAAGAAAGTATTCGCACTGGGCGCCAATGTAACAAAAGTACTCGCACTGAGCGCCAATTCAACAAAGGTATTCACACTAACCGCCAATGTAACGAAAGTATTCACTGATCACCAATGTAGCAAAGGTATTCACACTGACCACCAATGTAACAAAGGTATTCACACTGACCGCCAATGTAACAAAAGTATTCACACTGACCGCCAATGTAACGAAAGTATTCACACTGACCGCCAATGTAACGAAAGTGTTCACAATGACCACCAATATAACAAAGGTATTCACACTGACCACCAATGTAACAAAAGTGTTCAGAATGACCACCAATATAACAAAAGTGTTCATAATGACTGCCAATGTAACAAAAGTGTTCACAATGACCGCCAATGTCGGCATGATCAGTTTGCCAATCCCTGCTTCTTTTTTTGAAAAACAGCCTGTATCTTCCATGGTCAGAGTAGCGGCCAAGCCTCCCGCCCAGCCCTGCTATCTTGATTAACAGTGGCTAGCAGCAGGAGCCTACCTGTCAAAATATCAGCTGCTTGTAGCATGGCATCTGGAACATATCATACACAGTGGGAAACATACTTCTCTGCTGTTTGTGATGGAAGAAAGTACCCTCCTGTTGCTCCCTCATGAGGAAAAAGGACAATAAAGAGGGTTTTGTGGTCACAAGACCACAAAATTAAACTACAAAAACGTACTAAATGGTTCTATTTAAAACAATTGTTGTGCTTATAGTATAAGACGACTATTTACTGTATTACCATATGATATAGTTTACATGTGTTCACATGCACATTAAGCAGCTTATAGACATGAGGCGACCGTAGGCCTAGAACGCTTTTTACAAACTTGTGTCTATGGGGTCAAGCAGGAGCTTGCCAGGCAATTGCTCTCTGGGCAATGATGAACAATTAGTAAACCTGTTCTAACCCTCCCAAAATAAGCAGTGCCAGCAGCATCTCTCTGTGCTATGCTTACCCTTCCCCCTTATTTTTCAATTCATATACATGAGGACTCATGTTTTTGTCAGTGTTGCCTATCACAGGTGCCTGAGGGATTCAGAATGTGCCAACTGATTCAGTACTAGCTTTTATTACCTTTTTTTTTGGGTGCTTGCAGAGAGAATATCCAAAATCAGCTTCATGATCCCTTTTTCAAGTTCAATCATTTTTGTTTTGCAAAGGAACTTTAACAAAGTTACATAGTCATATATTCCTTTAACATAGGTGGCAACAGAGGCGCACTAGTGAAAAGATAACAAGTGGAAATAGAGGCACAGTCTATTATGTAGACTTTGTAGGGCATGAAGGAGGAAATAAAATAAGAAGTAAAAATAGAGGAAGTGAAAGAACATGGAGAAACAGGAAAGCCTATATCCTCTTTTCAAGCATGACCACAGCATACCTTTCTTCTTTTCTCTTTTTGTTATATTTAGTTACATATATATTACAGTCCTTTTGCAAATAAACATTATAAATTCATACAGCATAAAAGATTCATAGAGAACTACGGGTTACTTAAAGAGACAGCACAGTGAGCAGCTTACTTACTCACCTGCTAGCTGGATTAAATACTCGGTAACATTAAAATGCTATATTTTATTGCCAAAAAAGATCATAAATAATAATACTCATATACATCCCCCTTACATGCCCTTGCATGAAGATTAATTGGGAACATTTTTTTTCCTTTTTTGTTTGGATTTTGTTAAATGACTATACATTAGTATTAAGCTGGCCATACACCTATAGATTATCTGCAGATTTTCTATGGTCAGATGGGAAATATTGCAACAGATTCCTCCATCTACACTAAACTGTGTGGATGGAGGAATCTCCAACTGGGCCAAGCTTCAGTATCTTGCTAGTCGGCCCCGCTGGCTGTCAAAATACCTGAACAATGCCTGCATCCAATAAGATTTTGCGACCAGCTTTAGAGTGTGGATTTGAAACCCCGTTGACGCTTGATTAGCACAGTATAGAAGACTAATTGAAGCAGTTGTTGAAATCTATGTATGATCACTGATATGTGCATTTAACTTGTGTTTTTGGAAGAATGCCACTTTATATGAGTTTTAATACGTATTTGAGGTGGATGTTTAGGCCTCATTCACAGAACAAAAGGCCGGCACGTACAGCTCCGTCCTGTGTGCACAGCTGTATCTGGCAGCTTCCGAGAAGGACGGATGCTGCGTGTGATTAGTACGCAGCCCCTGTCCTTCTCTATGGGAGTGCGCAGCCATACCCTGCCCTACACTCACCCCAAGTGCAGGTCTGTACAGGTACAGGTGCCCCGACTCGGACGCAGACAGGATCCATCTTGTCAGCGTACGAGTACAGACACCCGCACGGACGTGCAGGGCGGGTGAGCGTAGGGCAGCGTATGGCCGCTGTGGTAGTGCGTGGCTATGCCACGGTGTAGTATGGCAACTTTGGCGCCCAGGACTCTCAGCCAGAGGGGCTGAGAGGTTCCACAATGTGAATACCTTTGGAGAGGAGGAACTGGCTGTTCAGTCCCTTCCAGGTTTTCCAGACTATAGTGGGATGGGATCTCCAGTCCTGGGGCCAGGTGTTGCCAGTGGCGAGGTTGAGCTGATCAGGTGGCTGAGAGCAGCCTTATTAGGAAGCCAGCCCAGTGCTTTAAGGAAGAGTTGAGGGTGTGCAAGAGGCACACAACGACAGGCAGACTCTGCTGCGTGCGTGAGCACAAGGGACACAGCCAGGAAGGCTGGAGAGGTCCAGAGGGTCCGTGACCCTGAGATAACTGTCAGGGAGACAGAGAGGGACAGTGACCAACGAGGGGTGGATACTGAACCGCTTGGAGCTGAGGAAAGCTGCTGAGCAGTGCTGAGGACTGTATTCACAGAGAAATACGGTAAAGTCCTGGGACTATCACACGGGGAGTGTATTGGACAGACAGATGTCGGTGAGACCAACCACAATGTCTTGATGAGTCTCCTGAATTAACTGTTATGCTTAATTTATGCTGAATAAAGACTGTCCTTTTATGTTAAAGTCGGCTTCATGAGTGGTCACTTAGCGCTTACCATTGTGCTATATTCCCCAAACTATCACACCGCGTACTCCCATAGAGAAGGACAGGGACAGGGGCTGCGTACTAATCACACGTTGCACCTGTCCTTCCCGGGAGCTGCCCGATACGGATGTGCACGCAGCACGTGCTGGCCTTTTCTCGTGTGAATGAGAGCTTAAGGTTATCACTTTGGGATTATATGTGGGGGATTTTTAGCACGGTATAGTAGTTATATATTTGTTTTCTTCCTTTTTTGTTTGGATTTTGTTAAATGACTGCACATTAGTATGTGAGTGTGGATTTTAAACCACCCTGGACACTTAATTAGCACACTATAGAAGAATAATAATTGTTTTAATTAAAGCAGTTGTTGGAATCTATGTATGATCACTGATATATGCATTTAACTGTGTCTTTGGAAGAATGTCACTTTATATGAGTTTTTAAAACATATCTGAGGTGGATGTTTAAGGTTAACACTTTGCAATTATATGTGGGGGATTTTTAGCGCGGTGTAATAGTTATATATACTGTATATACCCTTTACATGGCTGGTCCCTCTTGCCTGGGTTCTGAAAGAACACTAATTAAATCACAGGCTCACACAGTTTGTTTACACAACCCTTTTCATATGCAGAGAGAAAACTGCTTTTCCTCCACTAGTAAAGAGTGCCCTTGTGGCTTTTAGTGGCCTTTAAAACAGCATTAAACTCTCTTTATGTTTTTTTCAGTACTGAATGCAATTCAAACAAATGTACATTGCCTAGAAAAGCATTTCTTTACATTTTTGACCAACAACTTACAGTGATCGTGTTTCCAAACTGGCTCCAACATTTTCCATTCCAAATGAGCCACCCTCAGAGCCCATTCACACCATGTCCGGATCATCTCCAGACCAGACCAGATGGTTTCCCCACCCAAAATGCATCCTAATTCACCCCTATGCTATTTCTGGCCTCTGTTCACACCAGCGCAGACCAGAAAAATACTGCTTGTCCTATTTTGTCTGGTCTGGAATGCACTGGAACGCATAAAAACACATCACAAATGCATACAAATGCACTGGAATGCTAGCAAGCCCCCTATGTAATAGCAAATAGGGTGTGACAGGTCTTCTTTATGGAGACATTAGGGGTCTTTCAGACCCCTAATGTCACCTAGGGAGCTCAAAGATATGCTTCCCCCAGCTTCTTCTCCTGACTCTAAGAGCCGAAGAATGTAAACAGTGACAGCGTAAGTGATGTAATACACATCACTTCTGGGTCCAGTAATCGGAGGGGAGATCAGAGGCTGGAAGCCTGCAGATCCCTCTCCGATCGTTGCTGGTAGACCCGATGTTCCGGTCCTAGGCCCGCACGGGGGAGAGAAGACCGCGGGGAATCCGGCGGAAAAGAGGGGTGGGGCAGCGCATTCTGCGGATAGGTACAAATGATCCAGCAGCTGTATAGACACAGGATCGGTTGTACATTAACAGGCATCACCGGCTGTTTAAAATGACACCAAGAACTCGGCTGCAGCAGTAGCCGTGCTCTTGGTATAACCACTCTTGCGGGCCGCCATATCTTTACATATTGCGGCCCGGAAGTGGTTAAAATATCTTAAAAACCTCTTGACTTTAATATCACTTTAAAGTGAAGAACTTTCCACAAAATTTTCTACATGGGTTATTTATATATTCATACAAGGTGATTAAATCCTATCCTAAAAAACTTTACCCTACCCTATATACACTTAGTTGCTCTCCGCTTCACTCTTTCTTATTTCTATGTTTTTCACAGCCTCTCAGTCCCCGCACAGCCGCCCGAACATGCAGCGGTCCTACCCCTGCGGGTGACAGAGCGCTGGCAGGGGGATGGAGTGGCACTATCTGGGGGGGGGGCACCGCTGCTGCTCACCTCGGCCATCTGGATGACAGCAACGGGACGCTCGGCCGTCCAGGGAGAGTCTGTAGTCTTCTCCGGGCCCCGTCAGCTGTAAAAACTATTGGAGGGGGTGAGGCCAGGGGCCCCCCTAGTGGCCGCGGGCCGTGCCCGAATACCCGTATGGTCAGTCCGCCCCTCAGCGGGAGAAGAGATCAGAATGAGGCAGATGACTAGGCTGTGACATCTGCTCTATTCTGACCTCTTCTCCCGCTGATTGGCCGATTGGATGATGACAGGCTTCCTCACCAGTCACTACGAGTACTCATGCAAATACTCGGTATCTCCGCCGATACCGATGCTTGTATCGGTGCATCCCTACCAAATACCTTTACGAAGAGCTTTATTGCATGCAACAGGTTACAGCAGACAACAGGTTACATCAAATTAATGAACAGATAGTATTTGAAGGTCAAAGATGGTAATGTTTCCAAGCAAGCATATGACATGTGCATGTGGTCATTTTATAGTCAGCCATGACACCAGACGACAACTGGGAGAAGAAGGGCGGTACATTACACACAAGGGGAGGGAATGCAGAAAAAAATGGTGCAATAACCAAAATGACCAGTATAATAACCAGCTTTACTAAAACCAAAGATAATGGCTTGAGGACAATTAACTATGTGATTCTCATTTCACATTAATATGAATATTAACTATGACTATGCATTGTGTCGTATTTTACAACTGTGTAACAGAACAATGTCATCCTTTTTTGTGAAACAGTGTTAAAATGAAATTGCATATTTAAGATGAAGTGATGAAGTCAATACTTTATTTCATAGTATTTGCTAGCTTTTGAGGCTACATATTGACATTGTATTCTGTTAAGTAGGAATGCACAGATACTTTTCGAGTACCAGTGCCGATACTTGGCATTTTCGTGAGAACTACCAGGGTTGCAGCGGTTACAGCTGGGACCTGGCTCTGGCACTCCACCACTGTCCTGAAATCATTAGTCTGTATTGTTTTAGAAAAACTGTCACATGACAATAAACAAAAATGTATCAGTACTCGTACTTGTAAGTACTCGGCAAGCACCAGTACTCGTACTCGCAAAACTGGTATCTGTGCATCCCTTTATTTATATTTATAAAAATAAAATCGTACATTAAAACAGAGATGTACAAATCCTAGGAGCTCCATGTGCTCCTTACAAATGACAGCTGCCTCCTAATTTTTGAATTTTTCTCTAGTGTAGTCTTGGAGCTCAAAAGTATCGGTACATGTACTCGTACTTGTACCGAGTACTGTACTTGGTATATGTGCAACCCTACTGTTAAGTCTAAAATCTATAATGACAACCTGATATTTCTTCATCACTAAGGTCAATCAAGTGTATAACTACACATTTATCAAATTAAAATTATTTATATAGCGTCAACATATTCCGCAGCACTGTACAATCGTTTGGACAAGACAAGTAAGAAACACTTACGAGCATCATTGACATACAGAAACAGTAAGTGAACAGGACCCTGCCCAAACAAGCTTACAGTCTAAGAGGAAGGGGACCAAAGACACAGCTGGGGAAGGGGAAACTACAGATGCATACGAAATAAAATGGGAGGGATTTGGGAGTACTGTGAAACTGGAGCAGAAGGGAAGGTTGTATAGGGTGAGAAAGCAAGAGGAGAGCTGATACGCTTCTCTAAAGAAATGCGTTTTGAGGGATTTAAAAAAAAACAACTAATTAACCATGTGACTATCCAATCAATCACATTATCCATGTCAATATATATGCTATCAATACCTGGCAAGGTTTCTATTGCTATCTGGTGCTCTGTTAGAGAGATTTAACCTTCCTGTCTTGCTATCAACATTTTATGAGACAGGAGGTGAGGTAAATTCTCTAACACATACTGAAATAAAAATGCTTTTCTTTAGTAGAAAATAGGAGGGTTAGAAACTTCTGTCAGATTTTTATATATGTCTTTGAGGGTATATCTCTGTAAGTCTGTGTCCCACATAATCTCTGAGTCTCAGGAAGTTTTAATTATTTTCTACTCTCATAAAAGCTACAAAAATGTTTTGGCTTGACATATACTCCAATACAGACTGCAGCAAGAACTCTTCAGTGCCTCATTTCTCCTGCTATACATTTTTTTGACACTGGCAAACATGGAAACAGGACATCAAATCCCAAACTCGATATTGTTTATGAAAGGGCTTATGAAGTAACCTGCAGTATCTGCTTCATGTGTTACCCTCCCACCTCCAACCTTCCTATAGACCTTTTTCCGACCATAACATACTTTTTTCATTATGTGCAAAGTATCCTTAGTATATAGGCTGTACTCCAATAAAAGATAACCCCAGTGTTTTAGAAACCTTCCCTCATAAGGCACTTCTAAGCTCCTGATATCTTTTCTGCGTTTTCATGCTCAGAGCAGGCAGTATTCCAGAGAATATAACCTTCGAGGTTGTTACCTTCAACTACCAGCCTAGTTTTCTAGACCAAGAGTAACCTAGCTCCCTGACTGGTAACCAGATGCCATGCAGTTGAGATTATATGGGCAGTCAATTCTTCTATGCATATTTTTTAATACAGAATCCCCTTTTTACATGTATCTGTTTAAGCCTTTCTGCAATACAATCATGTCTGTAGGTGTGTTAATTCCTAGATGTGAGAGAATGCAGTAACATTTAGGAATGCACTTTTGGGTCTGCCACCCTAACAAGTTACTGAACCTACCAAATGTATTTGGGTGCTTAAAGGATTACTAAGGTGTGCACATTTTTTACCTTAATACATTCTTCTTTCTGAACTTCCTGGTTGCTGGGGAGGAGACTGAGGACAGAGAAGCCATGGGTTCTTTCTCCCGACAATCAACCTGTTGGGCAGAGAGGAGGGGTGTGGCCTGCCGTGGGGCTGTGTGTGTTTATAGACAGGGGGGCGGGGGGAAGAGCAATGCGAGGACACACTAGAGAACAAGGAACTGAACATTTTTAAGTGTTAGTTTGGTGTCTATTTACCCGACATGACCCCATCTTTTATATTTTAATCAAAAAATTGGGGTGATAATAAATGTTTCATAACATAACATAGGGAAACAGGTTTTATTTTAACATTTACAGGTTTTTTTTTATAGTAAAAAATAAAAACCCTAAAAGAAAGTATTACGTGTCCCCAAACAATGATATAAAAATTCATTTCAGTACAGCGTTGCATGACTGAATAAATGTCAGTCAAAGTACCTCAGCGCTGAATACTGAAAAAATGGCCTGGACAGGAAGGGGGTTTAACGCCCTGGTCTTCGGGTGGTTAATATACTTACCTTTCCCACATCTTTTACCTGTGGTGCCTAGGTAAAGGTGACATGATCACCCTCATGCAAAGATATCAAGAAATGCTGAGTAACCCAAAACCTGTGAGCAGATGATCCTAAAGTGTGCTGCAGTGTCTTCTTGAGCTACTTAACATTCCCATGGAACACTTGTTATGATGACAAGCATTAACAAACAACACTTTCTGTTGATTTTGCTATTAATTTAGAATGGCATCCCAACACACAGCTACAGTAGGTGGTAACGCATCCATTCTGTAGCACACCACAACACACACACCACTTTGGGGTGTGCTGCATTACAAAAAAAGATGCTGGCCTGTTTTTTTGTCCATTGCCTTATACTGGCATCCCTTTCAAAATGAATGGGCTGCCTTGCTGCAACACACATGAATACGCACTTTTTTTTTTTTGGCACAAATATTGCACTTTAACACGCATACCATGATGCGGTATAATGGACTACAAAGTTGTGAAGTCACCCTTAGAGCTCTGCTTTTTGTGTTTTTCAGTGGTTTTGGTTTTCTTTTTACAGATCTTTAGCTATTGCTAACATTTTTCTTTTGTTTTTAATATTTCTTTGTAATTATTTTGGCATTTTAGATTTTCCATTAGTTCATTAAGTGATTCCTTATCCCTGCATTTAAAAACGAGAAAAAAAAATTAGGGAAGAGCTGCATTGGTTACAATGAGCAAAAAGAAAGACTTTTCTGTCATAAAAAATGTGGAGGTCATTACAAAGGATTATCATTAGACCAATTTACTCCAGATGGTGAAGGGTGACATTAATGGAAAAGTAGTACAGTAATGCAAAAAATGCACCTGTGGGTTTAACTAATGTTTTTGTGTGTTATGTAACTGGCACATGGCAGGGGTGTCATTTGCCTATATTCTTTGTGCTGAAGGGTGTCCCTCTTATCCTAGAAAGATGAAAGGTATGGTTACCAGGTTTCTAGGTTCCTGCTAGGATCTGCCTTACCCCTAGCATTAGAATTGTTTACTGTTGATAGTCCCCAATTGACTGATATTTTGTTCTTTTGACACACACATATTATTATTGCTGGCCTGACCTCTTGCAGATTGTGTATTTCTTAAATACACAAGGCGTGTTATCATCAATCTGCAAATGGCAGATTTTGTTTCAGTAGGTATATTACATCTAATCAAAAGCAATTATACTGTATTCAGTACAGAGCTGTCATGCTATGAATTGCAAAATCTATATTATAAATAATGTTTAGGATTAGGCGGTAATCAACAATTTAAGTATTAAAGTACGTTATATAAGTAACTAAAGCAAACAAACAACAGTTTTTAAAAGATAAAGGTTATAATTTCACTGGATATGAAAGACATTATTGCAATATTAGTGCAAGTATGTGATTAGATCTCCTAATGCAGCCATCTATCTCTCCTCTAGAGGCAAGATTCTAGGAACATCCGTAAATAATACAAGTGCTGATGCACTTATGTCATGTGCTAATGGTATAAACAGTATCTGCATAAATCTGGAGGACAGAAGAACATACCACAATAGGTTTATAAAGAAGATATATATTAGCTTAGCCACATAAAAATCATTACAAACCACTTACTCACTGGTATTCACCCAGTATACAAAAGGCTTTTACAAAAAGGGAAGATTTCCTGGGAGTTCTAGTCGCTGAGGCTCTACTCTGTAATAGGATTCCTTGGGATGAAGGAAATGCATTGCAGTTGGAGGAACTGAAGACAAATGCCTGCCCTTAGTGATGATTTACATCTTTCCGACTTAACCTCATCAATGCTGACCAGTCCTACCCACATGAAGTTTTCTAGAGAATCCTCTGCAACTCTTTAATATAGCTAAATTTAGCAGACATATATCCTACATGACCAAATAAAGGAAATACTGATTTTATTTTTAGTATAGTTTGTCCCACCCTCAGCAGTACAATAAAATGTTTTTTATTGATCTAAACCCTTGGTTCTCAACTGGTGGGTCGTGACCTAAAAAAAGGGTCGCAACCCCATGTTCAGTGGGTCGCTGCGTGCCTTCCACTTTTCTAGGTGAGAGGCTTCTCACCCTCCCCCTAGCGCAGCACCGTTAGTTCTCACGCCAAGCAGACATTCAGAAAATGCTGCCCAGCGTCGAGTGTCAGCTTGAGGTTGGATGGGATGGGGCTATAGCCGCGAGGGAGCTCCATCCATACGTCCATTGCTTACAGCTCCCTCATGTGTCCTGTGGAGGTGCCTGGACCAGAGTAACGCACTGTACCATGCAATCACACCTGCTATGCGTTCTGGTGTGGGAGGTATGTTGTGTTGTTATTCATTTGAATGATACCTCAAATGCACCTCCCGCCTACAGTTCAATTGCCTGCACCGGAAAGCATGGTACCGCACTTCCTGTGCGTTCCATTGCAGACTAAGGTTGTATAAACCCAGGACAAATGTGGTTCCTGAGGTTATACAGGTTGAGAACCACTGGTCTAAACAATATCTATGATACAAGAAGCCACATATATAGTGAGTTACATGGTTTTATTTTGACCCTGTGTATTGCCTCCAGATAGGGAAGAGCTTTGGGTTCAGGTCAATTATGTGTTTGACCTGAACTTAACTCATTCACAATTTGAGAAACTGGCGAGCTAATGTATAGGCTGCAATAGCAACCACTAATGGATCATGCACTTCCTGGCCTTTGAACTATGGTCAAGTGGCATAGAAGGCCAATAAGTGGCCTGGTTTTATGTGCCAGCCTTCCCATTATAAAGGTCAGTGTCCCAGGCAGCCTTTTGTCAGTGTGCGTGGAAATTTAGAGTAGGAACAGCAGTGTTATTTGCAGGGAGGGATAGTTTCTGTTGTACAGTGCTGCTAACCTGTGCTATGCACAGTACTATAAAGTTCTACATTATTACAGTGAATTGCAGTGAGGTGGGCTACATAGTCTGTACTCCCAGTGTTGAATGCGGTGCATGGAAATCGCATTTATTTTTTTCCACGTGGACCAATTTAACAGCTAAGAAAAAATACATAACACCTTCTCTTAGATGAACAGAAACAGTAATTTTCTGCTCAGTCATATATGCAAAAATTAGGCACCATTACCACGTGTGCATGTTAGTGCAGTTTAAAGCAGTGGAAACATACACACGTTATATAAAAACGGTGCAAGCATTTCTTAAACATTACCCAGAAAAATCTACCTTTTGTCTTGAATTCCTTCTGAAAAATAGCAGTGCACTTTCTGTTCCTAGGCACTAATTTGCCTTGAGCCTCATAGTTGTATATCTGCAGCGTGAGACTATCTCTGACTGTCCCCCTGAGGGCTTGCTAAAGAGGAAGCTGTACCTGAGGACCTACAAAGCAAGCATCTTCCTGCTTCTGCCTAATTCATTTTGTGGATCTGTGCTTTCTAAACCTCTCCTGCTGCTTCTTGAATATTATGGCATCAGTCAGGGCCATCACTATAATGAGGCAGTTGCCTCAGGCAGCATCTTTGGGTTACACAGGGGGAGGTAGCAGGAGTGCCTCCCGTGTCCTTTCTGGCCAGAGTGTCCCAGGTTCCTAAGAACTCTTAGCTCCCTGTGATACTCTGGCTCTTAGCTCCCAGCTCACTGACATCACTGGTTGCCAGGAGCTGAGTAGGAAGCTCTCACTGGCATCCTGCCTAGCTTCTGGCAACCAGTAATGTCAGTGAGCTGGGCAGGATGCTGGACAGGAGGTGCTATGCAGGCCCCTCCATAGCCCCCCAGACCTGCACCACCAGCACCCACCCTCCTGATGAACATGCACTGCTGGCAACCAGCAATGCCCTCCCAGACCTGCACCAGCAGCACCCACACACACCTCCGGACCTGCAGCGGCAACACCCCACACCACCACCCAGACCATCACCACCAGCACCCAGCACCGCCCCCCTGGATCTGCACCACCAGCAATACACACCCCATCCTCATTGTAGGGACGGCACTACCATTAGCCATCAGATCACCAGTCATCATGGGAGCAGCTCTGACATTTGTAAAGAGGATCTGAACTGGGAAATTGTGCCCACAGAAGGCAAGTTGAGACCAAAGGCCAGTAGATATTATTGCCTGTAGACTACTTGGAGCTGACTTTTCTCTTCCGTTCATTGAAGGACACAGTGGAGATCTTGAATCTCTTACCAATGGGTATATAGTATCCCCTTCAGGAGTAGGACACTAGACACAAAACAAAAACTCAGCCTAGGGGTGGCCCCTGACAGTGGCCAAACACTCTAGCAGCTAGAGCCAGCTCAGTTTTTTGCCTACTGTCAAAGGCTTCTTAGGTTGCTTTTGTTCTGTGGCCAGGGCTCAGGGATCATTTCCCACTGGAGTTTTCATTGCTTCACTTATCGGCCTTTTGGCTAGGATCAAGTGTGATGTTTGTTTTTATCAGTTTTGATATCTGATATATCCCCTATCTGGCCTTTTAGTACAGGGTGATGGAGGATGGGCTTGCTATATCCACTCCACGCATCGCTTTGGTATTACAGTATCTCCAGGACTGGTGCTCGTTGGGCTGACACTTGTCCCTGGGAAGCTTGTGAGGCTGGTGTGTCCGTTGGTTCTTCATTGTCTGTCAGTCTTCTGTTCTTCAGTGCTTGACATGTGTGTTGCTTGCGCTCCTAGTTGCGCCTTGCACCTGACAGTTGTTATCTTCTCTTACGTACAGTAGTGATATCACCTTTTTATGTTCAGATCAACTTTGCATGCATGCAAACGTTCTATGGATAAACAGTTGTATTAGCTTGAGATGTTATTTTTGTATTTCCTGTAGCTGTTACAACTTGTATTGAATGAATTTGACAAACCGTAGTACAAATACACAAAACAGGCCCTGCAGTATAGGAACAAAATTAATACTATTTCATCAATATTTTAGTTTTACTGTTTTTAGCATTTCAAATTAATGCTGATGGAATTCTAAATGCCTCACTGATTTTTTTCAGCAGCTTTGCCTTGTGCTTAATAATAAATGAAATGGTTCACAAGCCTACTGCTTGACACAGTATTTATCTGAGTTTAATTCTCCAATATTCCTGGTCTTACTCATTGGTTCCTGGATTATGATGTGGTATGCTCTGTAAACAATTCATAAAAAGTGGTTTAGGATGTCTTCTGAGTTCAGAATATAAAACTGGAACTTGTCTTGTGTGCTTAGAGAGCACAGCAACCCATAGCCTGTCCATTTCCATGTATATAATGCAGTCCTGGGATCTGCAGACTTGTAGATATTTTAGATATGACCTGTTGCTGTAAACCTGTGTGAAAAATAAGTTATCAGTTTTCTGTTCTCTGTATCTTTGTTCTTTTTATAGTTCTATTAAGATTGTTTAATTCCACACAGAATATTTAGCAGTAATTATGTTGAATAACACAATTAAAATGATAATAAAATCTGTTAAAATAAGACAGATGAATAGCTGGGAATTTCAATGAGGACTGCTCTGAATTTTTGCTTAAAGGAAACCTGCCATAAGATAAACATAGAGGTTTGTTTGGGCAACTTTCCTCCTGATAATGCTGGTTATTTGGCAACCATACTGACCCTATTGCTCCAATAATACCAAAAACAAGTATGTAGAAAAAGACTTGTCTTTCCTGATCTGCATATTTGTTGTGGGACAATGACTTGGAAGATCAGGATAACAGCCGATTAAGAAGTGGACATGGGTCAGCATGGGCACTCTAACTGGTCTGCGGCTTCACAGCCTTATACGCAACAAACTGCGATGCATTGTGTGTGCTCAGACACCTTTCTATCAGAACTTTTTTCAGCAATCTGAGTGACAGTAGGTCTTCTATTGGATCAGACTATATGGGCCAGCCTTCGCACCCCTCATGCATCAATAAGCCTTGGCCTCCCATGAGAACTAAACCATATACATGGAAATGTGCACAGTATGGGTTGCTGGGCTCTCTAAGCACACAAGAAAAGTACCACTTCTATGGGTCTTTCTTTTTTTTTTAGGTTGCTCTTAATTTTTTACTATTTTACAATTCAAGCAGGTTCCACATGAATTGAAAATACTTGTTTAGAGCGAGCCACCAGAAAATGTATTCTTAAAACCCAAACCTTGAAATGTGATGAATATGCCAAACCTTGAAATGTGATGAATATGCCAGCCATCTTTAAAAAGATATGTGTTATAAAGAAACAGATAGTTCTCTATAATATCTATAATCAAAGAGAACTGGCAGCTTTAATCCATCATTTTAGGTTAGTCATGTCTTGATTTACCACTCTCATGAACATTTTGATATAACTGCATTCATATACAGAAACACTGACTGACAAATAATGAGCTGTTAAAGTTAACACCAGCGAGTGACTTGTTTTGTCAGAACCTGGATTTTTTTTAAAGAATCTGGCCGATCCACTGAGTTAATCAACCTTTTTCTGAACTGGAAATTGGGTTCATTAGACCACCTACCGGCTTAGCTCTTAGTTACAGAGTACATCAGTCTTGATCAGGACATGCACTGCATCATCAATATGTTGTCTATTAACGCCATCACTAAACAGAGGACAGGAAGGAAGGGTGGCTGACACATGTTTTAAAACAAAGCAAGGAATATGGAGGTGGAACAGTAGGCAGTCCAAATGGCCCTTTCCCTTAATAATGGCAATCCAAATTCATCTGACTTGTAAATTAGAATGCAAAATATGTTTAAAAAAAAGGGGTTGACACAGGAGGGACAACTGAAGCAAAATGGAAAGCTGATTACCTACAAACTAAAAACATTTTGGGGGTCATTCACAAAGCTGCCGAAGTCAGCCGAGTGAATAACCCAGCCGAAGTGAAGTGAGCTGAACACTGTTCGGCTATTCACTTCTGGCTTGTATGGCTGATTTCAGTCATACATCGGCTGAAATCAGCCGTACAACGGCTGCATTCGGCTGAACTTTGGTCAGTCGAACATGCTCAGATGTTGGATCGGCTGAGCCAAATCTGCCGTTCGCCCCTATTCTCATAGGGGTCGAATGGCAGTGAGTGAATAGCTGAATGCTGCCGGACGGCATTCAGCTCGGCTATTCTGCTCAGTACCTCCATGGTACCGAGCAGAATAGAAAATCAATGAAAAGAGTTTAAAAAAGGTTAAAAAAATATTTTAAAAATGCAAATAAATAGTAAAAGTAAAAAAAAAAAATAATAATTCCTGCCACAAGTTTGTGGCAAGTTATCCTTGCTATCTGGGTGGGTGGAGCTAGCAGTGACAGTGTTTCCTATTGGCCGACACCTGCTAGAGATTTCTAGCAGGTGTCGGCCAATAAATAACAACTGGGCGGAACCGGCCGTGGTGTCACTGCCATCTCCGATCTGTTTAATAACAGATCAACGTCCCCAGGTCATTTGGGGACGCTGATCTGTCATTACAACTGGCCTGAGCCAGCCATGAGATCACGGCTGTCTCCGCCCAGCTGTAATTTGCGGGGCCTAGGACCGGCCTTTGGCTGGCTGTACGCCCCGCTTCAGGTGTCACTTTGGCTCAGTCGAGCCGAAGCATATGCCTTCAGCTCGGCCAAGCCAGTCGCCCGCCTTCGGCTGCTGTAGGGCTATAGTGAATAGCCCGTACAGCAGCCCTTTGGTTCGACTGAAGAGAGCTGAAGGATCAGCCGAAGCTACAGCTGGATCCTTCGGCTGCTTCGTAAATAACCCCCTTTATCTTTCACTATTAAGGTGAATAAAACAATGAGCCCCACATTTGCTCCAGTTTTATAAATCAGCCCAAAGCAGCATTTTAATTTCTGAACCACATTCTGCAAGTCTCTAGAATTTGTTTAATTTACTGCTGCCAAGATTGACTATGCATACACACTATACTGAGATACCTTTTCCATTAATAAAGTCCTCCTATACAGCATTACAAGCATCTCACAATATTAATACCTCTTCCTACTGTGATTTTATGTTTTGTGGAATAAACCGCAATCCTTCTCAAATTCAGCAAAACACTCTCTTTACAGTTTAATCATTTCTAATTTAATTCTACATGCAAGAAGATCATATTATATTCTCATATACGAATGCTCATGTAACACAAATATACAGATTTCTGTATATTCTATTTTCCGTACACCGATATTGTATTATTTATTTTCCATTTCTGTTTTCTGTCTGTGTACTTTCCTTTTTCAAATGATTCTTTCCTCAAGACACAGCTCTTGAATACTTATTGCTAAGATTATAAAGCCAAAAGGATGAATATTTCCTATGAGGATCTGCAGAATGAAACCATGCTTGGCCAAATAAGCCTTTTAAAGTCCTGTTGGTATTTTTATTATACCGATGTGCACAGCATGCGCGGTTTACACAAAGAATTTGAGTGTGTAAAACACATGGAGAGATAATTGCATTCAGTCCAAACAATGCAAAGTTCTTGACCAAAATAGTGCTGCTTATAAAGAGGTGTACTAAATTCATTTACATTTGGGAAAAAATTATCATGTTTATGGTAACAAGGTCCAGCAGGTAAAGAGGATGGATTGTTTGAATATAGTCAGAGAATACGTTTTCTCCTGTGGAGGATAAAGGGAATGTATAGTCTTTTCAGTGTTTAGGTATACATTTAAAATACATTGGCTTGATGGGCATAATCATCCCCCATAATCAAATAATCAAAATGTGTTAGTGTTTTTAAAACCTTGTTTTTAAGTTTAATTTCCAATGTTATTTTTACATAGGGGCAGCTATAGTTGAGCTTTACATACTTACTTACATGCTCTGATTCCTGCTTTGCAGTCTTAGACATTGGCTGTGCTTTGCTGCTCCTTCTTACAATGCATCTCACTGGCATTGAATTCCTAAAGGAGAAGAGACTGTTCGCTAAGTAAATAAATGTTGAGTGGGCCTAGTAAATAGGGTAAAGGTGTTTTCACATTTATTTATCCAATTAAGTGCCCCAAAAAAAACCTGCTTTAAATTTACCTTTACATGTCTCTACTTCTTAAATTAAAAGAGAACTATGACCCAACCTTTTTTTTACCATAGTTCTCGTTAGGGTCACAGGAGGATATATACTAATGCCCTCTTGTGACCTAAAGCTCAGCATATAGCGGGCTACTGCCTGCTATATCCTGACAGTGCAGAGCCGGGTTGCAGCCATGATGGATCCTGACAATATTGTCGGAAAAGACGATTGACCTTAAAAAACAATAAACCTTTGAATTTATAAAAATATTATGCTACATTCAAAACTGCTTAAGGAAGTATTGCAATGTTATTAATCCATGTTAATTTATTTGGTCTTTATTATTTTATTCAATGTAACTATTTGTCATCCTAGCTAGAGTCATCCTAGAGTCTATATCCCTGCTTGGGTCATGTTATACCTAAGCATTTAAACATGCATATTTTAATTCACTTGAGCAAACATGCAGATGTTTTCCATTTTCCAAGGGTGTTTTCTTACATAGATGTTGGTTGTGTGTTGACCAAAATTTTTGTAGTGTCAAGAGCATTTCAACAGTGCTTTCAATAGAGGTATGAAAACAGAAGCACATAGCTATGAAGCCAGTCAGGATTTTGCACGGAGATGTCAAATCCTTGAAATGTTATGCAAATATATGTATGCAGTATTTCTATTTCTTTAACTTACAAAGAAAATTTACAAAACACAAAAAATTGAATAATAACAGTCTGTTTTCATTATTTTTATGACACCAATTAGGGCCTATGGAAATGTATTTCACTGATATGGTTTGGAGAACAAACATAAATTATTTTATTAGAAGCTTTGTTATTTTATTCATTCTAATTAGGCATCCATAAGGGCGAAGGAGAAAAACAGGGCTTTGCAACTTGTTCATATTACCATACAACTACTTACCATTCCTTTTCTTGTATATTATTATATATGATTTGTATAAAGACCTTGTATCAGAGATAATGGAATTTTTTACATTATTGTATCAATAGGATGTTAAAGTAACTATGGCAGTTAAGTTCGATACTGTAGGCAGCTCAAAGTTAAAGTGACACTTAACTCAGAATTAAAATCTTAAAAATGTATTCAACTACAATAACTATTAATAAAATGCAGCTTATTTGTGTAATAGTCAGCTGTAGATCCCCAAATCATCTCTGAATTCATGCTGTCCTTCCTTCTCGATGGTGGCTACTTTTGTTTCATATGCTCTCTGTGTGTGTTGTAAAGTAGCCACCACTCCAAGCTTGCTGCCTTGATGGGCTGCAATCTCACATTAGTTTGTTTTGAGATTGTAGTCCATATATTTTAAAATAAATAATAAGACAAGTCACAGAAGACAGCTGTGCAAAAGTGGTGGTGCCATGCAGATGCTATTCCATTGTACAAAAATTAATTTCTGGAATAAACTATGATACTGGGTAAGCACTCTGTTACAGCATTGAATAAAGTGTACACCCTGCAACATTATTTGAACTTTTCATAGCTAAAAAAAACAGCTTTCATTTCCTTCTTAATAACAGCTGTGCAACTGTGGATTAAGGACATTTTGAGGGTATGAATTTGTTCCTGTGTCATTCTTTGGTTTATAAAGATGAACAAAAAAATAGAGAAATTCTTTTAGAAATTGCATTTTTTACATACATTCCCAATAAATATGTATTATAGTAGTAAGTAAATTTGTAAATAATGTCTTGGCTATGCAGGAGCAGTTTGACTGTGATCAAAGTACAATTGAAGATATGGGTTCCTTTAAAGGAGAACTATGGGGTCAGTGCTTTTTCCCATAGTTCTCCTAAGGGTAACGGGAGGACACAAACTAGCGTCCTCCCATCACCCAAAGCTCAGTATACAGCAAGCTACAGCTCGCAGTATACTGAGACGCTGCAGCCAGGATGGATCCCGAAAATACTGTCGGGATCCACCCAGCTGCGTGAGTGACAGCTGGCTCTGCTGACAGGGGAGGGGGGGAATCCCTGCAGGGAGCCGTGAGTGAAGTCACGTCTCTCTGCAGGCACAGGAAAGAGAAGTGAGCGAGCGACGGTATGTGTTCGCTCACTTCCCGATCTATTGAGCCAACGTGTGACAGTTTCATTGTCACACGTGGGCTCGAACTATGAGGCTGAGTGATTTTCACTCGCCTCATAGTTCTCCTTTAAGGATCACTTGTGTTTGCCACAGGGATCTATTCACTAAGCTACTGTAGGCAGCCAAGTGACTCACAGACCCCAAGCGAAGTGAGCTGAACGCTGTTCGGCTATTCACTTCAGGCTGGTTCGGCTGATTCCAGCCATATATCAGCTGAAATCAGCCGTACATCGGGTGGCTTCGGTCAGCCGAACATGCTCTGCATGTTCGGCCGACCCGAAGTGCAGAAGGAGTTCGACTCAGCCAATCCAACATCTGGATCGGCTGAGCCGAACCTCCGGCAGGTCCCCCTCTGCTGATTGACAGCAGCAGTGGGCGAGTGCAATAGCTAGTTTGCTATTGGCTATTGCAAATTGAAATAGCCAATAGGAATCTAGCTATGCTTTCCTATGGGGATTTCTTTTTTTTTCTTCTTCTGATGGCAGCCAACTGCTCCGATGTCAGAGAAAAAAAAACAAAAAACGAGCAGGGAAAGGTTTACTCTGCTCGATCGGACAGAGGGAACCGATGTCAGAATTTTTTTTTTTCACAAAGCAAGCCGATGTACGGCTGATTTCAGCCGATGTACGGCTGAAAGCAGCCGTACCAGCCTGAAGTGAATAGCCGAACAGTGTTCGGCTCACTTCACTTCAGGTCGGTCATTCACTCGGCTGCCTACGGCAGCTTAGTGAATAGACCCCTAAAAGTATGGTAGATTTTGTTCAGACTCACATTGAGATAGCATAAACCCATGAACACACAACTTAACAAACTTTAATGGCAATAGATTCACCTAAAGATTTAATTTGTTTTGATCGGTGTAGGAAAGGCATCTACCATGCCATCACTGTCTGTTTCCTGCTGCAATATCATGTTTCCTTCACTTCCACTGAGTGACTTTTTTTTCTTTTTTATATACAGAAATGGTCTCTTAATGAAATTCATATTGATGTGATATACACAATGGTGTTAGCTATTTTTAGGTTACATTGTGTAACAGGAATGCTGAAAATCCATCTTTATTGATCAAAGTCATGTGCATTTCCTAATGTAGCAAATATAATGATGAATGGAATCACCACTGACCATAGAAAACCACTTCAAATGTGTTTCTAAAAATACATTTGAGTATTGAGTGTAACCAAGTGTTTTTCCACTGTAGATATAGATATAGACCGGTCGGCTAATCGAGAGACAGAGACATGGAAGTGGTGCCTAGGGTAAACTTCCATAGCTGGTATGCAATGTCCCTTACAGCTTTGGCCTTGCTAAAGAGAACTAATTACTTTAGTCTAGAGGAGGCATGATATCAGATGTCTGATACAAATTGTCAGATATCACTTGATTACTTTGTGCTATAACTGACTGTCTGGCTTATGCAATAATGCAGTACAAAAACCACCAATGATGTGCAAAATGAAATAATGTGTAGCCAGCAATCAGAACTCATTTTTCAACTGATTCGACTTCAGTAAGCTAAAATATATTTGTTGTCTGGCTTCTAAATTTTGCAGCTCTTAATGTTGACCTGAACTCAAAAAGTAAAGATTTGCTATGTTAAAGGGAACATCTAGAAATGGAATTTGTGCCTAAACAGTACCCTGAAAATTCTACCTTTTGACTTTAATTCCTACTGAAAAAAAGCAGTGCACTTCCTATGATAGGCACTCCTGTGCCTTGAGCATCACAGTTGTACATCTACTGTATGAACTCATCTATCTTACTGCTGCCTCTGACTGCTAGTGATACAAGATTGGGAGTGGGATTTGGTGCTGTCACTACTTTGGTGCTCACTGTTCTCTTTCCTAGATGGGAAGCTGTACCTGATGATTTCCCTGCTTCTGCTTAATTGATTCTGTGGATCTGTGCTTCCTCCTTCTTTCACTATTACCCCACCAGCCATCAGATCACCAGTCATTAAGGGGGCAGCTCTGAATGACTCTGACATGAAGAAGCAAAGCCCTGCACCTCTATCAAGATCTCTGCACAAAGAAACAGTGTGGAACAAGTTTACACTCACCTCACGAGATCAGCCTTTCACAACCAGTGTGTCGGGGCACCCTGGGGTGGCTTCTGGCTTCCTCAGTGGTGCCTTGAAATTTTTGCATAGCGTCATTCCTTTCCATGGTGCAGGCAGGCCCCTGATTAGAAAGGAGGGGGCTACTGATGTAAAGTGGAGTGCAGTGGATTTTTTTGTGGTTTTGCATGGGTCCCCTCAAAACAATCCGTATATATAAGGGCCTGGTATGGATTTGAAAGGGTCACACATACATTTGTACATTTACATTTTTTGCATTTTAGACTGTAATGCCTCAAGATTTTGCATAGTTTTAAAGGGTGCTGTGACAAAAAAAAGGTTGAGAAAAGTTGCACCAGAACCAAAAATTAACCCGCGCTGCACAATAAACCACCCCTCTATACCACAGTGGTGCAGTGGTTAGCACTTCTGCCCTGCAGCACTGGGTGTTGTAATCATTTGCATGTTCTTCCTGTGCTTGCATGGGTTCCCTCTGGTTACTCCAGTTTCCTCCAACACTCCAAAGGCATGCTGACAAGTTAATTGGTGCCTGTCTGAATCATCCCTGTATGTATGCATGTGAGATAGGGACCTTAGAATGTAAGCTCCTCGAAAGCAGGGACTGATGTGAATGTGAAGGGTTGTGTAAATTGTTGGCGCTATATAAATACCAATAATAAATATGACAGTTAAGTAAATCTCAACAATATGTACATATATATGCTCCATTACAAATTTCACAACTCTTCCAAATATATATATATATTGATTCATCATAATTGACTGGATTCTAGAATTGTGTGATTCTCTGTAGACCAGACATTTCTACGAAAAGGTATGAAGGATAATCGCAATGTAAACAATCAATGATTTTCCCTATTCAGTCAACACCAGTAAAGATTATAGTTACTAACAATAAAGATTACAAACTACAATTCTAAATAAGTCAATACCTTCAGACTATGCAAATGATGACATCATAGACATAGATAATCGCAATGTAAACAATCAATGATTTTCCTTTTTCAGTCAACACCAGTAAAGATTATAGTTACTAACATAATGATTACAAACTGCAATTCTAAATAAGTCAATACTTTCAGACTATGCAAATGATGACATCATAGACAAAGTAACCATATTTTCTTTTATTTAGGTCGCTACCCGCAACAAAGTAAAGGCACATACATTCCAATTCCTATTGTGAAGGAACCAGAAGTAGGAAAATGGGGAGCAAAAATTACTCACATTGAAGATAACTCCGTCAGCTTGACTATTTTATCAGCTCCTGACTGCATCATAGGCAAATTCCGCATGTATGTTGCTGTTTTAACCCCGTATGGTATTCTGAGGACACCCAAACGATCTGACACCGATACGTACATTCTCTTTAATCCCTGGTGCAAAGGTAAAGAACATATCGTAATAGACAATTTTACAAACAAACTTAAATATTGGAAATGCCTCTTTCATAACAAAAAACATGGTTTTAGGCTGATTCCCATATGACTGCTGAAGTGCAGTTTACATTACGTGTAGACCAAATGTAAACAAGAAGTGTGCAATGGTACAGTTCAGAGATCTGTGCTTACATTCAATGCACTGTGATGGCGGGCTCCCAGACTCCTGTGTGCAGCACTTTCCATACACTACAGCAGGGGTGGGCAACTCCAGCTGTGCTTTAACTACAGATCCAAACATGCCTCTGCCTCTGGGAGTCATGCCTGTAACTGTCAGTTTTGCAATGCCTCATGGAACTTGTAGTTCCACAACAGCTGGAGGGCCGGAGTTGCCCACCCCTGCTCTACAGTGTAAGATATCCTCCCAGGGCACCTTATCACTACACTAGCTTTGCAGTTTAAAAACAGTTTTTTAACTGGCATTTTTTGTCAAAGCCTTAGGACCTATTTACACTTTGATGTTGAGGTGCACCATGGTAACATGCATGTGTCCACAATGCATGTTAATGTTGAAGTTGGCACCCCAGCATACTAACCCAATGGAGCACTGATACACAGGCATTGCAGCACACCATAATGCATGGTAATGCACTATCATGTGTTGTCTGCCTTGGAAAAAATGCAACGTGTTTTTTTATATCCATTCTGGTGCAATGGGAGACCACTCTTATAAATAGGATGCCTTAACACAATTCAGGTTAACGTGCTCACCAATGTGGATAAGTGTATACAGTCCCTTAGTGATATATTGATTCTCTCTATATATGATGTTATCTAATCATTAGTATTTGCAAACCCACAACATTTATTTATGCCTTTCTTACATCTTTTTGTAATCCTTAAACCAGAACAGTGAAACAGATCTTTGTAAATGTTGAAAATGTTGCTCCATTATGCATGTACAACTTTTTATTTATTTATTTTCTAACGGGAGCTGTTAAATATCCATTTTCAGGTGACTATGGACTCTTTGTAGAGACACTCCACGCTATGTTATGTCTCATGTTTCCATTTTCAATCAAGCAACATTTTTATTTTTCCCTTAAGGCTCAGGCTCTTCCCTAAAGCGTAACTAGAAACCACAGGTCCACACAGCAACATTCTTATGGGGCCCCTTCCCCAAAAAAAGCAATTGAACACCCCCCTTTAACGATGCCACCCCACAAAGCTTATATTTGCTGCATCTTGTTTCTAATAAATCTCAATAAAAGTAATTTTTTTATCTTTTTTTGAAGAGGAATCCTTAGAGCAGTGAAGTCATCCCACCCATGTCCATAGCACTAAGGCATTGTTGAACCTGAAAGAGCTACTGCCTATAAGCTGTGCTTAAAAGTACATTTGCCAGAGCTTTGTGGTCATGGAACTGCTTGAAAAAAAAGATTAAAAAAGTACTTCCATTGAGATTTATTAGAAACTGTATGAAACATATATAAAGCTGTGTGTGTGTCTGTGTGTGTGTGTGTGTGTG
>NW_017306852.1:448587-469231 GCF_000935625.1 Nanorana parkeri | reverse complement strand
GGGGGGGGGGCAACTGTTTAAAAGGAGGGTTATTTTATAGCCTTTTGCTCTACAAAGTGACACTAATCTCAGGAGTTAAATCTTAAAAATGCATCCAAGTACCTAAGTACCTTTAACTATTGACAACTCCTGAGTTTAGTATCACTTTAAGACTGCCACCAATGATAAACATTCTCTGGGAATCTGATGGTGAGAAAGCCACAAATCAGGAGGATGTCCCTTTTCCCTACGTCTCCTGGGTGATGAGGGGCATCCTCTTGATTTGTGGTTTTCTTACCATCAGATTCCCAGTGAATGTTTATTATATGATGTATTATAGGCTACCTGCTATCTTCCTGAGGAAGCTTCAGCGAAACATGTAGAAGATTAAACCCATCATGGCCAAAGGACACAAACTATGATGTTAGAATATATGCATTTAATTGTCGTGAGGACATTGAAGCTCAAGGAATTTACTAAGCTATGAATGTACTGTATCGATGTGGTCCAGGGAGTTGATATGCCATATGAGCAATTATTGCTCTATAGGGAGCTGTTATTTTATATCCTAGCTGTTCTGGGATTTTTTTTCATGTGTTTTAGCATTTTATTCTAGTACACTTCCAATAAATGTATGATGTGTTTGATACACTGTATTTATGGTTCTTGCATCCCTAATCTGACACCTTAAAAGCCCCATTTGTGGATTTTTTGTTGTTGGAAGATTATTATTTGTACATTTGTATTTGTAAAATATATCTTTATGAAGATTTGTTACAACTTTCTATTTTCGTGCTATCCTGCATAGAGGATGCTGTTTACATGGATGATGCAAGCGAAATAGAAGAATATGTAATGAATGATGTAGGTGTCGTTTTTCATGGAGAATTGAATAATATTAAGACACGACCCTGGGAGTATGGACAGGTGAGAATCTTGTGAATTAGTGTGCCTGAAGCTTGTCATGTATTATTTATTTCATAAGTTGATGGAATGTATACAGTGGAAGAAAGAAAGCTTTTTTCAACATGGTGACAGACTGCAGTGTATAAAGTGAGCATTGCAATTCATACGTCAACGTCTATACCTGTTATCTCTGCTGTAAGTTGTGACTGCAGTCATTAGGAACCCTTCTAGAGCTCTTTCCTGCCAGCTTGATCGGCTGTATGTATATCTTAAAGCTGAACTCCAGCCTTTTATTCAGTCTTGCCCAGTACGGGCTCAGTTGTAAAGATTACTTTGATTTCACTGCACACTGTGAGTTTCTCACAGTGTGCATTAGTAGATGCAGCAAGTCAGACAGAGCTTGTCTCATTTCCTGGAGGACATCCAGCCTTGTCTAACCCTATCTTCCCCAGACTCACTGTTCCTTTTAATTGGGGCGGTTTGGCATCACATGTGGGTGTTACCTAAAGTTAACTGTATGCAAATGAAGTCTGTGTAGGAGCACCCACTCCTTTAAACTGATACCTGCCCATGAAGGCATTATATTTGCATAACTTGTTTTAAAATGCGATTTGTTTCTTTCCGAAACGAAATTCGGACGAATTTTCGGACATTCGGATGTATCCGAAATTCCGAATTACAGATATTACGAGTGCAAACGAATCAGAATTTCCGTTTCCGAAATTCATTAGCGGCAGTTCATTCGAACGTTCGTTTCTTATTCGTTCCGTTCGTTCGTTGCAGCAAAGTCACATTAGAGAAGGTCACTTTGCTGCAACGAACGGACGAATAAAATGAATAAGAAACGAAAACGAAACGAACGTTCGAACGAACTACCGCTAACGAATTTCGTCCTAATCCGAATTCCAAAAGCGAATTGACTTTCACACCCGAATCCCGAAAATTCAGCCGTACCAGCCTGAAGTGAATAGCCGAACAGTGTTCGGCTCACTTCACTTCTGATCGGTCATTCACTCGGCTGCCCTCGGCAGCTTTGTGAATAGACCCCTAAATAACACAAATCCGAATCAAAACGAAGCGAAACTAAACAAATTTTTTTGCCAGTGCACATGTCTAAAAAATATTATCATCCTAACCATTAAATAACTAGAAATATGCATGTACCATTTTTTTAAAATAAAGTTTAACACATAAAATGTTGTGAAACTATTTCTTGTGTTATCAAATGGGGAGGGGGCAGGTACAGCTATCTTTGGATTTAGAGAGGTAGAGCCAGATGTCAATCAGGTAGGTAGTGGATCTCAACAATATTGTCGGCATCTTTCTGGGCTGCAGTGCGGCTCTGTGCTGTCAGCAAATAGCGGGCAGTAGCCTGCTATCTGCTGACTTTAGGTCAAGGGACTTCATTAGTAAATGTACTCCTTTGACCCAAAAGAGGACTAAAGCCACAAAAAGGGTTGGCTGTAGTTTTTTTTTTGTTTTTTTTTCTAAAGTGGGTTTTCTAAAGAGCACAGCAGAAGCAGTTTGCGCTCAGACTCTCTCTTTTTCTAATTAAAAGTTTGTGTGTACCCACGCAGAACAGGTATGTAGTGGGAATTGTCACTCATTTGACCCCTTCAGCTGTGTGTATAATTTTAGTTTCAGCTATCCAACTCTGTAAATAGCATTTTATCAGCAAGGCAGGTAATGTTAACCTGGAAATGGTAAATATAAAATATTAACATGTAACATTCACTTGTAACCTTACTAAAGAAAGGAAAACATGTTTCTATATTGTACTGAACATTATATATACACAGTATATATAACAAAATAGGTATAATGGGGTCTTTGGTTTAATGGGTCTTGCAGCAGAGATAAGTCAAAGTGTCAGCATTTTATTGTCAATATATTGATAGAGTTCAGTCCATAAAGTAAAGATGGACTGAGCTCCGTCACAAAGTTGACAATAAAATGCTGATCCTTTGACCTATTTCAGCTGCAAGACCCGTGAGTTCCTCTATACCTACTTTGGATTTGTAAGGATATTTATTTGTAAATGAACACCCAGGCATTTGCCTTACAAATAGCGGTTGTTACCTCGGAAATACTGTATAATATATATATATATACTATATATATCTATATAGAATACAAAATGTTTATGAATAAAGCAATCAAGAAATCACACGATTATCATGAATATAGCTTACATCTGAAGAAGAAATCTGCATGATTTACTCTCACGTCACTCTGAAAATTGCTGTCTCATGTCATTATAGTTTGAAGAACAGATACTTGATGCTTGCCTATTTGTAATGGACAAAGCTGAATTAGATCTCTCAGGCAGAGGAAACCCTATCAAGATCAGTCGTGTTGGATCAGCAGTGGTCTGTACTACAGTTTGTTTTCTATATACAGTTGTATATTTGTCCAACTATGCACTAAGCTTGTGTTTGTGCTCAGTTCCAATAAAAACTATTTAAAGAGTCGTTTGAGGTAATTTGAACAAATAACAGAAATCATAAAAATTTCAAAGCATCGTTCTATTCCTAATCCTGTACAAGTGCCCCTGACACTGCCCTAACAGATAGCAGTTGGGAAGTAGTGACTCCTTTTCAATCCTGGGTGTGTGGTTAGGTTAAATCTTGTTTGAAGGTTCATTTGAGTTGTTTATTTCAACAAAAAAGTCAGATACAGCCAACACATTTTCAGGGAAATAGACTCCCCCTTTCTTCAGGGCTTGAGCAACATTATGGAATGGAATCAGCAAGAACTGTACTTCGTATCCTAAATTAGGGCTTTAATTAGCACTGAGTGTCAGTGTGACTCATTGACAGTGGGGATCACAGAGATCTAGAGATCCATTCAGCGGTCCCCACTGCAAATGAATCATGCTGACATTCAGTGCTAATCCACCCTTAATTCAGGCTATGAAGTACAGATCTTCCTGCTTTCATTACATATTCTTTCCAAGCCTGTCACAGACCTACCCCCTTATTGATATGCAGATACAAGTTACTAAATATACTGGGCCACGTTATGTCACTCCCTGCCATACATTACACACTGAGTTAATTCAATAAAAGAGTGAAAGAAGACATGCACAATGTGTGGTGCTCATTGCTACATAGTGTAGCTTGGTTGCTATGGTTGCTACACTTTGCTTCTTGTCCTGTTTATTACATTATTACATGAGCTGAGCTTTCTACAACATGCTGAAAATGGCACAAATAAGCTTCTGGATTTTTTTTTTTTTAACCTCCAGCTCTCTGTTTGCCAGAAGCGATCCTGTAATTAGTTTTACCTGAGGCTACACTTAAAATGCAACTCCCTTCATTTGCATGCTGCAACAGTCTAGTCTGAATTAGTGGGTTACATGCTAACGTAGTTTATCCTATTTTGGCCCCATTTTTTATGCCTGCACTCTAAAGATGGAACCCAGATAAACAGCTAAATATAGAATTGCAATATGTACAGTATACTGGAGACAAATGATTCACCTGTCAAATGATTTAAATATTTTGTCCAGCCAATCAACAGATTTTTACACAATCCTGACAGACATCACTGTCAGTTTGGTGGCCTAATCTAAAGGTGCCCATACACTGCTCGATTCTCGTACGAGAATCGGGCGAAATCCCGCGATCGTACGAGAATCGAGCAGTGTGAACTAAGACGTGCGACCGTTTCTACTGTACGGTCGCACGTCTTTTGTCGAGCCAACATGTTCGAAAACCCGCCGAGAATCGTACGATTCTCGGCGGGTTTCTAGCCTGCTCGCCCGATAGCCGCGGAACGGGCCGGTGTGCGCACGCGCACACTGCCCGTTCTGCATTGCCATCATCGGAAGCCCGCCCCTCAGCGGTGCGTGCTTTCGATGATTGCAAGTACGATCTGCCCGTCCAAGGTGGGCAGATCGTACGAGCTTTCAAGAAGCATACGACCATTGCAAGACAAAAGTCTTGCGATGGTCGTAAGGTGTATGGGCACCTTTATTCTACTGCAATTAGAGCAATACAACCTGGTCACCTCCCTGCCCCATCCCATGACTAGACAGTGAATGTGCAGCAGAACATTAATTGGTCATTCCTCTGCACACTCCCACTCTCCTCCTGTCAGCACACTGGTATTTACCACACATGATTGGATCCTAGTAGTACATCCACCCTCCCCCAGACTGCTGCTGTAAAGGGGATTAAAGGTAGGTACCAAGTCAAATGTAGGTACTTGTACTAGAGGCATTTACAATAATGTTTTATGATATTTTAATGTGTTAATTGGTATATTTTTGAAATGTCTGGAATCCAGTTTTTACATTTGATTTCACCTGTATTGTAATGCTCTTGTATGTTGTATTTTTGCATGTTTCTACTACCCATGTTCTTGTGCTTTGGTGCATGTACCGCAGCGCTGAATACTGAAAAATGGCCTGGATGGGAAGGGGGTTTAACACCGCGGATGTCAACTGGTTAAGCAATCACATGCAGCTTCATTGTCCAAAACTGCTTGCCCTTACCATGGGGCACATGTCTCACATTCATGTTTTAACAAGGCATGCTTCTGTATCCCATGTTACTTGTCAGATAACAGTGAGGTTTTAAAGAAAAAGCTTTCTGCTGTTGATAATTACAATTCCAGCCTTAAAGGATATCTTTTGTTGTTCAATAAATTGTATTGTTTTGTTTTTTTTACCAACTAAAAGATTTTTTTAAATCAAATTATATAGAGATCAATTTTGTTATATTATCTTTTGAGTCCAATTAAATCCCTATCCTATTCTAAGAGCCCTGATGAAGGAGGAGTGTGGTTGGCCACGAAATGTGCTGGCTGTTTTGCTTTCAATCAAATTGTGAACAATTAAAGATACTTTGGGGGGTTATTCACTAAGCTGCCGAAGGTAGCCGAATGAATAACTGAGGTCAAAGTGAAGGGAGCTGAAACTTCTTCGGCTATTCACTGCAGCCGTGTATAGCTATTTTTAGCCATACATCGGCTGCATTCGGCCTGCTTCACCTCCCTTCAGCTCGGCAGAACAGCCTCAGCACGTTCAGCCGAACCAAAGGGAACAGCCCATTCGCCTCAGCCGATGAAACATCTGGATGGGCTGAGGCAAACGTTGAGCAGTTCATTCCATGCTGTTCACCCCTATTCTCAAAGGGGCAAAACAGCAGAGAGTGAATAGCCGAATGCTCGGCTCAGCATTCGGGTTGGTCATCCTGTTCGCTACCTCAGAGGTAGTGAACAGAATGAAAAATTTCATTGTAAACAATAACAAAAAAACAAACAGTGTGGGGTCACCTTCCCAAATCATACCAGATCCTTTAGGTCTGGTAGGAATGTTAGGGGGGACCCCGATGTAAAGAAAAACAACAAAAAGTAGAGTTTCCCTACAAATTCATACCAGACCCTTTAAGGTGGGTGCCCTAGTGAGAATAGCGCGTAAAGCAACCCTTCGGTTCTGCAGCCAAAGCAAGCTAAATAATTAGCCGTACGTTTGGCTAAATCCTTTGACTCTTTAGTGGATAACCCCATTGGACTCTTTTACCTTTTGGTTTGGCACTCTTCATTTCTGAACATTGAGTCACTTCTGGTTTCCCAACAAGGGAGGCCTGTTTTGTTTAGAAGCTGCCTTGCCAGTGCTAAGGAGCTTATTGGCGAATTACCTTATAATTCAAAGGTAAGCTGTGCACTTGTATGCTCACTAATATGAGCCAGTTATGAACTGTTTGGTTGCACATGTTGCCCCATCATTTGTGTTTTAGGCCATTCCAATGTGCCTGCTGAAGTCATTAAGGGGAATTAATTTACAAATCATCTTCCAGCTTTTATTATTAAAGCTTAACAGAACAAGCTGAGGGTAGAAGCTAATTGGTTACTATGCACAGCTGCTCCAGATTCTGTCTCCTCCAGTTTTAGTAATTTCCTCCCATTGTCCATTTCTTCATGTTGTATCCAACTTTAGAGCAATATCATGTATAACATATTGCAACCATGAATGGTCTCTCTTACTTTCCCTTCTGCACTGTAAGCGATGTAGCTGCATAGGATATAGGAAAGCTTCTTTACTTATCAGAGGAATCATGTTATTATGCTTTTAGTCCTGCATGATAGAAAGTGGCAGGCCAATATCTAATGTTCAGCAATAAGTCATTTGCAGTAATTGACTGAATAATAACAATGTATAATGGTTTGCGACATCAAAGACACAGAGAAACTCTAGGGAAGTCAAAGAAGTTGACTTAAGACTTAATCGAGGGTAACATTTTAACATTGCTTCAAAAGCATGTAAAGTGGTAGATAGTAATGGAGGTAGATAGTGAAACTTTTTTTTTTAAACAACTGGTGGGAAAAACGAATCTCATAAAGAAGCAAAAATATATGTCAAATGTATTATGTTGGAATTTCCTTTAAATATTACAAGAGCAGTCTATACAACCCTATTTAATATTCCGGCCGTCAAACAGAACAAATAAGTGGGTACCAGATCTATGAAGAAATGTGTGGGCACTTATAAGGCAAGCTTTGCAGGAATTTGTCAGCCATTTGCTTGCTGAAAATCATACCACTAATGATCAGAATTTGGGAGACAGAGTTCTGTTTTGTTGATTAATTTATCATTATTCTATCCCTAGTTGTCTCCTATATTTTTTTAATTTATTTATTTGCTACATATTTACTTTAGCTAGGCCAAAAGACCAGATCCTTACCCCACCCCTGATACATCACCTTTCTTTCCTCCCCTTCTTTGTACCTCCCCAAATGTCTGTCATGTAGAAAACAGAGAAGACGGAAAGGTCCAGCTGTGGTCCATGGGAGCCAGAAGCCAGAAGATGTTTTAAAGTGAATTAGTATGCCTAGGGAGGGAATAGGAATGTGTTCTGTTGTGTGTGCCTGCCAAGTTGGAACTTCTTCTATATGAAGAGCATAGCAAAGAAACGTTTCTTCCTGCAAATCAGTAAAATTGGGAATGTTTGCTTTGAATAAACTTTGATGAAAATTGGGGCAATTTGGTGAAATTTGTTGAAATGCATTAGTCAGTGGAGAAGGTAGGTAGGTTTTTTGGTGGTTTGTGTGCAATGAGCATTAAATGGCTCTTGAGGATTAGTGCAACTTCAACTATTCTGGATCCATACTTGTCCCAAAAAACTCTATTTCTAAAGCTGGCCATACACCTATAGATTATCTGTAGATTTTCTATGGTCAGATGGAAAAAGTGCAACAGATTCCTCCATCTACGCTAAACTGTCTGGATGGAGGAATCTCACGCTGGGCCAAGCTTCAGTATCTTGCTAGCCGGCCCCCGATGGCTCTCAAAATACTTGAAAAATCTGATTGGATGCAGGCATTGTTCAGGTATTTTGAGAGCCAGCTGGGCCAACTAGCAAGATACTGAAGCTTGGCCCAGCGGGAGATTCTTCCATCTACACAATTTAGCGTAGATGGAGGAATCTGTTGCACTTTTTCCATCTGACCATAGAAAAACTGCAGATAATATATAGCTATATGGCCAGCGTAACCCTAATGCATCATCCATTAATTAGTTCCTGGTGAATACAAGCAGCAGCAACAGAAGCAGCAGCAAAAAAAAAAGTTCAAATAAATGTAACCCTTTCAGCCCCTTCCTGCCTATAATATTTGCATTTTATTTCTGCTGTGACCTGCTGTGACATTAACCCCTTCACCTCCGCCTCCCTCTGTGTATGACTGGTAAATTTACTATATCTTGTGCACTATTACCAAGCTCCAGGTTTTAACTCCCTCAATACTGGCATGTTTCTTCATTTTCAAAAAATGCGGCAAAAAAACAGATCACCTAGGAGTGTCTACTTTTCAAATATTGGTGATTTCGGGGGGTTTTCGTACTGTCCTGACATTTTTATTTGTTATGATTTATAAACAAAATGTAAAAGAAACATGCTTTTAAAAAAAAAAATTCCGGGCTTTTTTATTTTATATAGTAAACAATTAAAAAAATAAACGGTTATTAAATAAAAAAATAAAAAAAAGAATGTGGTCACAGTGTTGAATGATGGAGAAATTATCATCCAAACTTGCAAAGGGCTGAAAACTGAAAAATGGCCTGGTAATGAAGGGGGTAGAACATGCCGGTACTGAAGTGGTTAAAAGCTCATTCTGATTACATTTGGAAAATAACAAATCACTGTTTTTGCAGCAACATCAAGTTTGGGGAAAATGCCTCCTCATCACTAGTGGAGGTCTTAGTGAGCAATCCTGTTTGTAAATGTGAATGTAGGTAGTAAGTAGTAAGTGCTTTGTTTAAAAAAGAAAGCACAGGAAAATAACCTTAGCTATACTGCTGGGTTTTCTAAGAAAAACTATAGAACCCCAAAGCAACATGTGAGATGAACAACACATAGAACAGAAGAAGGCCACTTTCCAGTCCAATCAAAGTCCACAGGGGATCCAGAGAGAGGCTCATCATGCTTACTTTAAGGGCCAGGTCACACCATATTCAGTGCATTCTGGTGCAGTTGACGCCCAGAACGCACTGGATTGCATAGATCAAGTCAGGCAGCTTTATGTAAGGTACAGGAATGCTGTCCGTTCCAGTGCAATGCGATCTGAAAAAATGCTGCATGCAATATTTTTTCAGATCGCACTGCACTGGAACGGAGGGCATTCCTGTACCTCGCATTCTGGTGCGGCGATCCCACTGCCGGCAGGGTGTGTGTCTGTGGTACCATTGACATGAATGACACTGACATGCCCCCTCCCGACCCAGAACGCTGCCCGGCTTGATCTATGCGATCCAGTGCGTTCCGGGCGTGAACTACACTGGAACACACTTGATATGGTGTGATTGGGCCCTAACTCATCTAGAAAGTAATAACAAAGATTTGATTTGCAGATTCTTGCTCTGAGGTCACTTCCGGCCTCTCCTTACAAGTATTTCCCTTTGTATATGCAAAACCGGTGATCAGGCATGTATCCCATGTTTGTAGGCATGGTGTTGGTGCTGGCTACATCATTATAATAACCCCCAGGTATGTACTACTTTATTTGGATAACATGACCAGCATACAGTAAGGGCAACATACAAGATATGTGATATCACTCACTGCAGTCATGCTTTTGCGCACTAGTGAACAAAGCAAAATCTTCATGGAGCTTGAAGGCAATCTCTCTCCACTTCTCATTTTTCAGATGCACATTTTTATATTGGGGATGCCGAGGGTCATAAAGCTATGGAGCATGCTCCACCAAACCCACAAAACGTTCGGTGTCCTGTGACATGTTGCTCAACTGTACAGGGTTCCCTTCTGCTGCTCCACCACAAACAGGAAGTCCAACGTTGATGAGATCATCAAAAGTGGAGCAAGAATACACTTTTTTTTCCAGTTAGCTGCTGTGCGGTGCGTTTCCGCCGCGCTTGTGTTGCGTTTTTGATGTGTTCATACACGTTTCTGTGCGTCCCAAACCAGAAAAAAATGTGACATGCAGTATTTTTTTCTGTCTGGAACGGAAAGCACTGCTCTGGTGTGAATTGGAGCCCAGAAAACACATAGGGATACATTGTGATGCATTTTTAGTGCAGGAGCTAACTGTTCTGGTCTGGACAGAATCAGGACCAGAATAGCCTATGGACTTCTTCACACCATGTCCACACCAGATCAGGACCAAAATAGTTTTTTGTCTGCACCTGAAATGGATCCCAATGTATTCCTATGTTATTTCTGGGCTCTGTTCACACCAGTGCAGCCTGTTCCAGTGCAGGGGAAAAAATGCTGGAACGCACCAAAACACATGTAAACTCATCAAAAACACATGCAAATGCACTGGAACTCACTGGACTGAAAGCCAATTTTAAGCTCTAAAGACTGCACTGGAATGTGGCAAAAACTGCATTTCCAGATCTGCTCCATATGTGGTCCGGACATGGTGTGAACATATACTTATGGTTTACGGATATAACCGCATTGAAATCAATGAGGCTGTGCTGCAATCACTGTGTGCAATCATGCACGATCGCGCGGTCCTGGGATGCACGTCCTTGGATCGCGGATATCTGAACCTAGCCTAAGACAAACTCCAGGCTATATCTTCTGCCATATTGTAACTGTTCTAAGGCTGAGAGCAGCTTCTTCAGTGTCTGTCTAAAATGGTGGTTTAGCTGAAGATCGTAAAGCTTAATTCTTGTCTGAAGTGATTCCTATGTCTGTTAATAATAAACAGCACATACTTATTTCCAAAGATCTTCTGGTCGCTGGTCCAGCTATCATCTGCTGACTTTGATACAACGCAACCTACATTGAGATTGCTTGGGGTTAAAAAAATAATATGCTTTGTATAGTGAACTGGATTATACAAACTGTAAATAGTGGTATACTATAAAACTATATATCTAAACCTAAGGGAGTTTTAGGCTAAATGATCAGAAGTATATGCATGTTCAAAAGGATAACTATTATAATTGCATAAATATAATTATGTACTTTATTTAAGAATCATTGTTATGTTTGTGTTTTTGCTAGTTTTTTTTATAGAAATCCTTTTTTTTTTAGATGAATGCCAGAGATGATGATGGTGTGATTTCTGGAAACTGGAATAATGATTATACCTATGGTGTTGCTCCATCTGCTTGGACTGGAAGTGTAGACATCCTACTAGAATACTTCAGTTCTGGCTTGTCAGTCAAATACGGACAATGTTGGGTCTTCGCTGGTGTATTTAATACATGTAAGCAGTGAATAACACACATAATCTTCTTTACAGTTGTAATCACTTGTGCAAGAAAGTGTACTTTTACTAAAATATGATATAACTATCTAACTTGTAATACATGTGAAAACAATAAGTGTTTAACTAGCATGCAATAATTCAAAGAGAATCGCATGTTTTGGTCAACATTACATTTTTAAATGTTTCACGCTTGCTAATTGTGTAAAGTTTACAAAATTACTGGTTTCAGTTTCTGGTTTACTGTGAATTACAATGGACCCATTTATTTTCTCAAAGTTCTAAATGGCATTGTAGTCACAACAGTTCCTATCACTTGGCTGAACCAATAAATCTATGAAAGAAGAGGTACTATGGTGTGGGGATCTTAGAGAACAGCTAGTTTATAGATTTTCCATTTTAATCAATCTCCCTGGAGATAAAGGCATTACACCCTTAAAGGGTTGAGGACGAAGGGAAGTCCTAGAGAATGCTGGCAAACCCTTACAGTTACCTAACCATTTAGAATTGCTGGACCAATTAGATAACTTAAACTATTTTAAAAAAGGTGTGAAGCTTTGTCTGCATGTGCTGTGTTTTTTCCAACAGACCTCTTTATCAGATCACCTGGGAGCAGGTAGCATTCTACTTGTCACCCACAGGAATTAACCTGTATATAAACCTAAGTATGCTCTGCATCACAACAAACCTGGCTTTCAGACATCTGATAGTGCCTGCATATTTGTGTAAATGGCAGTTTAGATTATTGTTGGTTCACTTACACTCTGTGTAAGTCACTGCTGGACCTTAGCATACTTCTTTTTGGCTCTCCCCACCATGGCCATAAGCAGCTGGTTGTGCCATTGAGCAACTCCAGCTTTGCACAGCATAGTTGCATAAGAAAAACCGAGGAGAAGTATTATGGCACAGGGGATGAGTTCCATGTTAAACATTAACTTTTTTTTCCTGTTCTGGCAATCTTCACTGTAAAGCCCTGCCCCGTGCCAAAAGTGTCCCTACCGGTTCCTCTTTGTAGTGCACTATGGCCTTTCTAATTCCAGCTGTCTTATTGAATAAGATTTACCCACACAAATGAGTTTGACTGCATGGTGCTTGCGCACTAAAAAAAAAAAGTATTTGGTAGAAAGACTTTGTGGTACTGGGCAGGGCCGTGCCGTGAAGGCCATTGGAACGGGGGGAAGGTAAATATTTAAATCGGCACTCTGCACTATGGCGGGGTCGGAGCAATTATAAAAATACAACTTAATTAAACCTCTAAAGTGTCCATTAATGCTTATTAGAATACTATTATTTGTTACTTTACCAACACTGGTGACTATTTCCCTTATCGATAAGGTCACCCTGCCAGTAAATTTATTTTAACGATAAACACAACAATATTTTACTTTAACTATTTTTTGAATATGTATTATTGTTTGTACTGCTGCCCTTAATTCCTGCTTGATATTTGGCCTACTGCCAAGTTTCATTCATGATGTTACCAAGGCTCGTGTGATTGCTGGTTTATGCCCACTACCTTTGTATGCTTCCCTGCTGTTACTGACCATTGTGTGATCATTAGGACAGGCTTTTTTTCTAGTAATTTTTGTTGAGTAGCAAAAATTCTGAACCTGTGGATTTTTGAGATTGGGCTGTTATTCATCTTGAATTCAAACACATTATATCTCCTAGGTCAGACTGTGTAACAGGGCAGCAGTCATACGCTTAGATGTGCTTGGTAGTGTTCGTAAAACAGCTGGCAAGCAGGGGTTTCAAGTACTAGAACTCCTCTGGTCAGCAGTATCATAGGGTGTGCATGTAAATAGGTTTGTAGGTTTTGTCTGAAAATGGAACACCTCTTTAAAAGTTTAGATTCATCTGCACTTAAAGGAGAACTATGAGGTGAGTGCTTTTCACTCACCTCATAGTTCTAGCCGACCTGTGACAATGAGACTGTCACAGGTCGGCTCAGTAGATCGGGAGGTGAGCGAACACATACCGGTGAATTTAGGCTTAATTCACTCACCTCTCGATCCTGTCACGGCTCTCTGCCGTGACAGGGGGGGGGCTGGATTCCCCCCTCCCCGCTCCGATCCACCAGAGCTGACTGGCGAAATGGACGGGGGAGGGGGCGGGTACAGCTGGCTCTGCCTCTAGATAGGCAGAGCCAGCTGTCAGTCACGCAGCTGGGCGGATCCCGGCACAATTGTCGGGATGCGCTTCAGCTGCGGCGTCTCAGTATACCGCGAGCAGCAGCTCGCGGTATACTGCGGCGTCTCAGTATACTGCGAGCTACAGCGGGAGGACGCTAGTTTGTGTCCTCCCGTTACCCTAAGGAGAACTATGGGGAAAAGCCTTAACCCCATAGTTCTCCTTTAAAATGATTATTTCTGGAGAATTAAGTCTCATGTTTGTTATTGTAGATCCTAAGGTACTTAAACCAGAGGTAAAGCATTGAAAACCAAATTTAAAAAGGTGTTCTTTGAGCTTTTACCCATAATGTGCTAGCATGCACAGCATATTAGCACATTATGGCAGACTTACCTGCCAAACCGATCCCCTGCAGCACTGTGCTCCTCCCTCGCCAGTGCTTCCATCTTCATCCTGACTGTTTTTAGGCTTAATTCATTTAGTTATAATGCATGTGTTATTTGACATTACCATAAGCCATGTAACTGCTTTTTTGAGTTATGTCATTGGTCCTCCTTACTGAAGATTTGGCATATACTTTTCTGATTTATCTATTGGTTATATATTCCTATGATTTTTTTTATCAGTTAAACATGAGTTAGAAAACAATTTACTGAGGACATATCCTTTAATAAGTTTCATGCTTCCAGCTACATACACAATTCTCCAGTGATGGCATGTGATGGGAACTTAAAATGTTGAAGTTTTGTGTGATTTTTAACACACTAGGGTATTTAAGGCCGTTAGACCTAAAATAAACAACCTTCAATTAAATTTCAGCTCTTACTTCTATAGTGGTCCTGTTGCTTAGAAAACTGGGGGCCTATGCATTTTTGGGTTAGAGTTTTCCACTGCAAAAATATAAAAAAATGTTGTGCTCTCTAAGAACTTTCCTAATAGGTTGGACTTGATGGACTAATGTCTTTATTCAACCTCAAATACTATGTATGTAACTATGTATGTAATTGAAAGGAAATTACTTTTAACAAACTGTCTTTGATCAATAAGGTGTCATTTACAAAGTTTTTCATCTTTAGCTTCTGCTGTGTTGAATAGCTGAAATACACATCATTGTTGTTAGAGGCTATGATACATACAAGGCTAAGGCTAGGTTAATACAGACTCTGAATGCAGAAGAGTGTTTTGTAGCTATGTTGTTTGGGCAGCATTTCTTTCACTGCCTCCCCTGGGTAAGGGGGTAATCCGAAATAATAGACAGCCGCTGTCCAAATATAGCATAAAACAACGTACTGCCCATATCTGTAAACTCTATCAGATCAGGTCCTCATGTGTATTACTAAGACTGGTCTAGGTGAAACAAATTAGAGAGAGTAGAGTTTCAGCAAGATGCAGCGTTGTCTGTTTTCTTTTCACTCTATCAGACCAGAAGTTTGGGGGGCACTTTAAGGGAGTCAGTAGTGTCTGTAAAAGTGACCTGTTTCATTACAGAAGGCCTCACTGACAGTATCTGTTTTAGTATTTTATAACAACCACTGTAATAATATTTCTTGTTTGCAAAAGTTAGCATCTGAATTCCAAGTTTTAAGCTGTAACCAATTTTCCAATTTTTTAAAATCCATTTCTTTCAAAGTGCTTGAAATTACAGGTCATCATTGTAGGGCACCCCGTCATTAACAGCACACTAATGCAGGCTATAGATTTGAACCACAATCAGCAATCTGCCACTTTTGTTATTTCAAGAACACAAGTTCTCACAAAGGGGTGGAAAATTAAAAAAGAATGGCTTTCGTCTGGCACTGCAGTGCTTTCAATTATGATCATTTGGTTGCTTAAAACTGGGAAACAATTGAAGTAGGTTGGGTAGTAGGTTATAAGAAAAGAAACACTCTTCAACTACCAAAAAATCCTTAAGTGTTGGCCAGGCATAAGGTTTTCGAGTCACTGACATCTGCTTGAGCACAGCACATTTTATGTACTGGCATCTCTAGTTAGCTTCTCAATTTATATGGAGCAAAGAGCTTACTTTTTTGGAACACAGTTTATTTTAACAACTTAAATCTGCGGTTGTATGTTTCATATTCGTAATCTGATTAATTCATAAGCCTGATAGGATCCTTAATTTAATTTCACAAAGTTTTCCTTATAGGTTATTTGATTTGGATACCATAGCATTCACGTGAAGGCTATGTCAGGCCAAGGCTTTCTTAGAGCACATGAAGCCTCTTGTAACCAGACTGCTTAGTTTTGTGCAAAAGAGCTTATATTTGATTTGGTTGCTTGATTACCTTTTTGTACCTGAGGCTAAATTATTGGTTCCCCATTGATGTGGAGGCTTTGTATTTAATTTGTTAGGAGGCAGGCTGCCTCTGAAGCATTATGCTTTTAACCTGTATGTTTTGTATTGCTGCTATTTACTCCTAAAGGCCACGTTTCCACCTTTTACTACCTTACATGTTTATTTACCTCTGGTTTCTCAGCCCTCTATTTCCTAGACAATTTGGAGTTTCCTTTAGCTATATTATTTTATATATTTTATTTTAATCTGAAAGTTTAGCTTTACAAAATATCTATAGTACACAGTATATTAAAAAAGAATTTACAAAATTTTATTCCAGATGCCTGTTACCAGATGCAACTGTCGAGTAAAGATTGTAAATGCACTTTTTCCATTGGGCTGTTGAACTTTTTCAAAACTAGTATACAGAACTTTAATAACTGGGTGTGACTCAGAGCAGAACAAAAACACTCAAGGGGTTATTCACAAACCTGCCGAAGGCAACCGCTGTTCGGCTATTCACTTCAGTCTTGTACAGCTGATTTCAGCCATATATCAGCTAAAATCAGCCGTACATCAGCTGCCTTCGGTCAGCCGAACATGCTCTGCACATGCTCCATGAGATCACGGCTGGCTCTGCCCAGCTGTCATTTGCGCGGAGATCGGTTGGCCCTTCCACCGACCTTTCTCCATGCTTCGGCTGTCACTTCGGCTCAGTCGAGCCAAAGCATATGCCTACGGCTGGGCTTAGCCGCTCGGCTGTCTTTGGCTGCTGTACGGGCTATTGTGAATAGCAAGTACAGCAGCCCTTCGGTTAGGTCGAACAGAGGCGGCCGAAGCGAGCCGAAGGATCAGCCGAAGCTACGGCTGGATCCTTTGGTTCTTTAGAGTATAACCCCCTCATTGAGCAGTAAATAAATGTAAATTGTGTTTTATTAGTATTCCTGTTATATTATTTTTTGCCCGAAAGGTGCCGGTTTATCTTAAATGTTGGATTTATTTTCTTTCAGTGATTTTTAAGTGAAGGACATCAGTAATGTGATATCCTGTGATCCTAGTAAAGATGGTAATAGATGCAATGAAATTCTCTGTCGGACTGATGTCAGCAGCATTTAAAACTAGCCTACAGTTTTGTGACCTTAATCGCTTCATTTACAACAACATGAACACACTCTCACTGTGACTCACACAGCTGCAGGGCATGGAATCCTGTCTATCTCATAAGCTCATATATATTCAATAAACAGAAGGAAGGAGACCATGGAGGACTGAAATATAATGTGCAGTACATATCAATTTTAAATTATCACCTTTTGCCCACAAAACATCATAGAGATGAGAGGAAAAAATGAAAAAGTCACTAATTTCCATTCATCTAACTATCTAATTTTTTGTAAAAGTACAGAAAATTAGTTCCAACTTTCCTATACTACAAAAACCCCAAGAGACCTTATTATTAGCGGTATGAAAATATTCTTTGCCATCTCTTTCCCTCTTGGAGGGTGATAAAGCAGACTTGAATCCCGTCAGCATTATAGTGCGGTGGCTATTCAGTGACCTTACATGGCAATCACTTTAGCAAGTGCTGCAACAGTAAATAAAACTGAATAATTTCACGGTCCGACCCACTATTCACCCTTCATGTCATATTTTTTTCTCCTTTGTTTTATCTCTCTGCAACCTGCGATGTTTTATCTTTGGGGTCAGAGAAATTTTGAACAAGCTGGTTTTATTCTTCTTAGTTTTTTGGCAAGCACATTCTAACAGTTACTTTCTTTGCCCTGGCTGAGGCAATACACGGTCTGCAAAATGCCTAATTAGGGCAATGATTCTTCAAATATCAGGCCACGTATGGGTTATACAAAGGCCAATAGCATTTGCTTCAGAACATGATGAGCATGTTGAAAAATCTATGAATAACTAGATACAGATCATTTCTTCTTTGCTCAGTCAATCTCTTTTTATTAAAGGTTTTAACAGTATACAAGAATAGGAAAAACAGTATAAAATATGTCTTCAACTGTATCCCAGATTCATTACAACCTTTGTGTGCAAAAACATCAAACGTATAAATATACAACATCCAGTCAATAATGAGCATACAACAACACCCGTCGGGCATCTGAGGGGAGGTCACCTGTATACTAGGCGGTCTATCCAAAGTAACTCAACAGAAATAAGGGATCTGACAAATATATAATATAGATGTATAAACTGAACTATAAAAGGGAAAAGAAGAAGGGAGCAGCCAGGAAAGATAAGAAGAGGAGGAGAAGAAGAGTAAAAACCAAGTGACAAAGAAACATGAAGCCGTCTTTCTGGCCAATCAGGAAGCTGGGCACCATGTAATGACTCGCTGCCCAGCTTCCTGATTGGTCGAAGCTGGCCAATCAAGAAGCAGGGCAATGAGTCATTACACGGTGCCTGGCTTCCTGATTGGCCGGGAAGCCGGTTTCATGTTCCCTCATCACCAGGTGACGAGGGAGCATGAAGCTGGCTTTCTGGCCAATCAGAAAGCCGGGGGGCGGGTAGTGACTTGCCGTCCGACTTCCTGATTGGCCGGCTTCCCGACCAATCAGGAAGCTAGGCAGCGCGTCATTACACGCTGCCCGGCTTCCTAATTGGCCGGCTCCTTGCTCCCTCGTGACCAAGTCTCGAGGGAGCATGGAGCCAGCTGCCAGGCCAATCCTGATACCGGCATCTCAGGCATTGGGCTAGGCATCGGAGCATTTGGGCGAGTACTCGGCATCGGCACCGATACTGATACTAGTATCGGTATCGCTGTATCTAGGGATGTCCCGATGCCACTTTTTCAGGCCCAAGTACAAGTACAAGTACTTCCCCTCATGTACTTGCCGATACCAATTACCGATACTTTTTCTTAAAGGGACAGGTGACTTTAAATGATCCATAGTACAACTACATGTTCTGTACTATGGATCATGATTTAACCCATTCATGTTAGCAGCCTAGAATTGTAACTCTATTGCTGGAGTGTAGTAGAGGTATGTGTTGTATATATATATATACTACATATACATTACACACGTCCAGTACACTATAGCAATAGATTTAGAGCCAGCCCCGTCCCAGCTTCCCTCACTCACAGTTTCACGCCGATCCTTGTTGCCTCACGTGGTGCCTCTCGTAGTCGTCGCTGGGCAGGATCGCTGCATCACATCTCGGTGCTCAGCTTGTGGGAGGCGCTCACAATTCTGCCCTGCTAACATGAATAGGTTAAAACATGATCCGCATTACATATGTCCCGTACACTGCAGTAATAGAATTACAATTCTCCTGCTAACATGCACATAGTGTGTACTCTATATATACTCTATATGTTGTACATATAGAGCAAGGCTCAAAATTTCCACTCGCCCGCTCGCAAATTCCTAGTGAAAATTGCGTGGGGGCGAGTGGAAATGAAGCCATTGAGTCAGGCACTCCTCGGGGCGGCTTCTCTCCTTCTCACCGACATGATGACAGTGCTCCCTTCTGCTGCTCCGGTGGGCGGCGCTCCAAGCTGGGTCATCTGGCAGTCTCCGGCCACCTAAATTAGGACGGAGACTGCCAGATGACCCCGCTTATAGCTCCGCCCACCGGAGCAGCAGTGACGCGACGCTCGGCGAGGTAAGTAACAAAAAAAACATTGCAAGTATCGGCGCTAGGCATTGAGGCATTTTGACAAGTACAAGTACTTGTCAAAATGCCTTGTATCGGGCCCGATTCCGATGCTAGCATCGGTATCGGGACATCCCTAGCTGTATCCCTATATGGAATGATAAAACATTTATAATTGCCATAAAATATATTTTATCATTTAACATCCAATAACCAATATTACAGGAAACATGTGAGGAAATGCTTTTCAAGGCTTCACTTTCTGGTGAGTCACTGACCTAATCCAGCATGCAGGATTGGAATTCTGAATTGTTAGACTTCACTGGCTACATACTTGTTCCAGCTCAGGGACTCATTGGGCAGTGAAGCAAGGTTGAAGATAATAGTCAGCAAAGGTGGCTAACACATTTCTGCAAATTCCCTTTAAAATACCTTGTTCTTGCCTATCTCTATTTCAGTGTGAAGACGTCCATATAAGGCAGAAACATTATGGGATTCGTAGTTTCACCACAGGTTGAGGTCCGTAGTTTGCCCACCCCTGGTGTAGTTGGGCAGATACAACTGCACTTAAGCCTGGTTCACACTGAGCGTATTGTTGCAGCTGATTCAGCGTGAGAAAAAGCTTCCCCATAAAAAATCCTATTCATTCTTATGGCCCCTGTTCACTACTGAGCTTTTTGTCACAATAAGCAAAATGCCTGTCACTGGAAAAAGCACATAAGTTTCTTTCTGGCAGATTACAGCTCGTTTGTGCGCATAAAATCAATAGGAAACGCTTGGAAACGCGCATTGCAACTGGTTTTGCGCGTTTTTAACACACGTTTTTACCATTTTCATCGATGTGTCACAATCTGCTCATAAAAACACACAACCTAGTGTAACGCAAATACATGCAGCAAAAACGCAGAAAAACGATGTCGCCTAAGTGTGAATCAAACCTTAGCGTTTCACCTGAGATCTCTTTCCCCAGATGTACGGTATGTTTAGGGTGATGCCAGAGGTGCAGCATTTCTTCTTACAATACCAGACTGGTGGTGTGCCATAGTGGGCATA
>NW_017306852.1:441914-448569 GCF_000935625.1 Nanorana parkeri | reverse complement strand
TTTGTTTGCATTTAAAAATAGCTTTTCCTGCACTGGAACAGAACAAACGTACATAAGGATGCGCAACATTTTTTAAGTAAGTTGCATAATTGCCCTGAAGAAGATGATTTATTCTCCACTAAACTGGAGATTCATTTTGTATCAATAGTTTTGTTGATGGTTGCATTGTATCTTTTATGTCAATCATTTGAAGGCAGATAACATGAGAGCACTAAGTTACTTTCTAGTTACTCGGTTTCTCTTAAGAACCTCAATATTCCCACTAATATGAATAATAACATTTGTGGAACATTCACAATGTTTGCATTATAATGGCTTTTGAACTACAGTTATTCTCATGGAGGGGAAAACATGTTGTAATTTGAACAGGTGCCAGTAGAGTGCGCTGTGGTTGGGAACTCTAGACTGCATATGCAATACACAGTATTATCTAAGATATATAATTATCCCTTTATACAAAAAGCTGGGAGCCCCCAGAATGCTTTCCCAAAGTTTTTTCCTGTATAACCATTGGGGGTAATGTATTCAAGAAGTCCAGAATATTCACTTGGTAATATAAATGTTAATTGATCTTTGTAAATAAAGTTAAACTTTTTTTACTTCATTTGTCTTATCATGTGCCAAGAAAATGCTGTTGTTTTGGTTTTTTTTTTAAACCCTACATGACCATTACACTTTGAATAACATACTATAGTATTATGCTCCATGCCAAGAATGCATTAACACAGGGGTGGGCAACTCCGGCCCTCCAGCTGTTGTGGAACTACAAGTCCCATGAGGCATTGCAAGACTGGCAGTTACAGACATGACTCCCAGAGGCAGAGAAATGTTGGGATATACAAGTTAAAGCTGGAAGGCTGGAGCTGCCCACCCCTGCCTTAATAAATGCCCTCAAGCAGAACTAGAACCAGCACCTGTTCCAACCATTAGTAATGTGACGTCGCTGTATCTGAGAGTGACCCTGTCAGGTACAGTGATCAGCAACCAATCAGCAAGGTCCTCGATCACGTGATCACTATAACAGTGATCACATGATATTGTTTACAAACAAGCCTACATTGGCCAGCTGAACTGTCATTATTCCTCACACAGACAAAGGCACTTTCAAAGAAACAGTCAACAGACTCTGCTATTAAAGTGAATATAACCTGTTGAAAAACCTTAATTAATTAAAATATAAAGTAAACAATGCATTTTTTCATATTTATGTCGGCTTATTAAAAAAATCTGAGCAGGGTATCTAATAGCTTGTAACATCATGTAGTGAGCTGATAACACAGTGCCTCTGATACACTCAAATCCTAAGCAATTTTATCAGCTCACCCCATATACTTGGACTACTCTTGCCCTATGTTATAGAGATGAGGAAATTAGGGGTTCTGTAGTCCTAACATGCTTCTTCTCCTAGGGCAACAATGCTGCTCCTGCACAGATACAGTACAGTGAGTAAGGCTTAATTCACACTGGAATCGGCCGGCATGCACAGTTCCGTGCTGCGTGCAGGGCGGTATCGAGCAGCTCACGGGAAAGACAGGTGCTGCGTGTGATTAGTACGCAGCACCCGTCCTTCTCTATGGGACTACGCGGCCGTACGCCCCACTGTGCTCACCCGCCCTGCACGTCCGTGCGGGTGTGGGTGAGCGTACTCGTACGTTGACAGGATGGATCCTGTCTGCGTCCGAGCCAGGAAACACGCACCCCTACGAACCTGCACTTGAGGTGAGCATTGGGGGGCGTACGGTGTAGCTTGTTAGGCCCTGCATTAGTGAAATAAATGAACTTTTGCATGATATTCTAATTATTCGAGTTTCACCTGTATGTGATGCAAATCAAGTTAAGTTTAAAAAAAAGTTTAAACAAAAATAAAAGTCTCACATTAAAAAAGAGAATAAAAAACACCAAAAAAAGTTTTTTTACGTCCCCCGTGTACACACACTTATAATCATAAATACGCAATGGGTGCGTCTACGTGCGAAAACAACCATTACGCCACACATATTACATATCGCCACGAACGTCGGCGAACGTCTAAATTAATGAGCGCTAAAAGCTTTTAAAGCATTGCCTATAGACAATTTTAGACATGGTAGTTTTTTGCGATTTGGCAGGTGCACGCAATTTTAAAGCTTGACATGTTTGGTGTCTATTTACCTGACATGACCCTATCTTTTATATATTACCAAAAATTTGGGTGCTGATAAAAGTTTTATAACATAAAGTAGGGAAAACTGTTTTTTTTTCTAAAATTTTCGGTTCATTTTTCATTACATAGTAAAAAAAAAAAAAACCCCAGTGGTGATTAAATACCACCAAAAGAAAGCACTATGTGTCCCTAAGAAATGGTAAAATTAATTTCAGTGTTGCATGACAGAATAAATGTCAGTCAAAATACCTCAGCGCTGAATACTGAAAAATGGCCTGGACAGGAAGGGGGTTTAATACCTCGGTCAACAAGTGGTTAAGAAACACTTGAAGCAACTGTAAAAAAAAAAAAACTTTTGCTTTAAATACTGCCTAAAAGGTTGTTAAATTGTTACTTTCCAGTTTGCTTGCTACCGGCTACCTGCCATTTTATAGTTGTACATGCTGAAAGTAAAGTTGTCCTTCCAGTAATTTTATGTATGTAGTGTATGTCACCCTGAAGAGGAAGCAGAGTTACTGTTCAGGGCCTTCAGATATTCTTCAATCAAAGCCCCTAATGAGATCAGATTCACTGCTCCCTATCATTTTGGCATTTACTCCAAAAGGATTGACAGCACAGTCAGCCTGAGGGAGAAACCAGCTTTTAATAGCTCCTTTCACCTAAACTTTTCCTTATGGTCAGAATATAATGGTGTACCGTTGTGGTTTTGTGTTAGTGTAGTTATAGTACAGAAACTAACTACTCTAAAGTATTACTTTAGTTTAAGTATTTTTTGTAACCATTTGCATTAACGTACTGTCTGATTTATTCAAGATATTTGTATAATAATGTTGCAGCTCTAAATACTCAATTTGTCAATTTTTTTCTCAGTTTTGCGATGTCTTGGAATTCCTGCACGGCTTGTCACCAATTATTTCTCTGCTCATGACAATGATGCTAATCTACAAACCGATGTCTACTTGGATGAAGATGGAAAAACCAATACTAGCCTTACCAAGGACAGCATCTGGTAAGTTTAAAGCTTAAAATCTAGCCAAAACCTTTCTTGAATACTGTGGTAAAGGGTTAGAATCTCTTATAGATTTTTTTTGCAGTCTGTTTCTCCATCAGGGAGGTTTTTCTTTTTAATTTCTGTTCCAGTGGTGGGGAGTCAGAGGGACAGAAAGAGATGGTAAATCTCTCCAATGGGGACAGAGACAGCTACAAAAACACATTGTTTAGTACAGTGGGTAAAGACACAACGAAAGCAACAAGACTGGCGCCCCCGGTTTGCAAGACGATCCGGTTGTAAAGGTAGTTTATATGCCTTGGAGGCAGCTTCCACCGGTCAAAAAAGACCAACCATCTGGGAGATAAAAGTAAGACAGAGCGCCTCCATAGTGTAAAAAGATTATTTATTTGGTAAAACACGCAAGCAAAAAGTTCTACTTACACGATAATCAGTGATCACAAGCATAAAGGAAGCGTTGAAATATAAAATCGCTAGCAGGGAAAGTCTGAAGGGAAATCCAAATCAGCGTCCTCTGCTCCCGTGAGTATTAGAATGGTCTACGCGTTTCAGGGGCATGCCCCCTTCATCAGAACTTTTATCTCACAGTGGGTAAAGGTTAGAAGCTTGGTCAGGTTTTTATTACTGTTTGCCTTCCTGTCCCAATGAGACCCATACTCATTATATCTTGTCCTGGTCTCACAGGAATGTCACTCAGATACACAGTGAGGGGAAATTTCCCCAGTAGAACAGCAAAAAGTCTCCCAGCACACTTACCAGCCAGCATGCAAAAAAACTTGTCTCACTGCTAGGGTTAAAAACAGAGGTTTAGATAAACGTCTTCTGCAGAAAATGTGAAAGCCGCACTGCCTCGCTAAGGCACCTCCATATAGTGCGGTCCTAACTCTAAATTATGAGAGTCTCCATCTTGGAGCACATGTGGCAAAAGATAAAATTGGGTGCAGGTTTGTCAGGAGGAAGCCCAACCTCCCTTAAAGGCACAGGGACGCACAAGGGACCCCGCACATCACAACGGCAGCTGAGACCCCCCCATGCATCACTGCACCAAATCAGTCAAGCAAAACAAATGGCAAACGCACTCATCAACTCGTCACCAGCTTTACAGCAAGGTGCACATGGAAGGGCTTTATACAGTACAACAGCAAAAAGTTTCCCAGCACACTCACCAGCCAGCATGCAAAAAAACTTGTCTCATCGCTAAGGTTAAAGAATTTCCCCAGTAGAGTCACAAACAGCCAGAGTTATGCTTTGAGTTTAGATACATCTGGATCATTATGTATTTTATTAGAGGTCTTTTTATACAATAGCTATTAAAAAATTACATGACATCTATTAAAGATGTCATGTAACTTTAACACCAGCTCGCAACTTAGCGGAAATTCTTTTTAATGAATATATATAGTAGATATGTGAGTTCTAGGTGTTGTGAAAATGATATTTCTCAATATATAAGGAGGTTCATAGCAACAATATTGTGTCCAACCTTTTCTTTCACTCTTTGTAATTCCTGCAGTCTTCAAAAGAACAGTTAAATAGCCAATCCAACCACAGACCTTATTTCAGTTTTGGTCAGATCTTGGTGGTCTGAATCACCCACTGGCTTCTCATAACTGTTCGGAACATAAGCAGCGAGTACATTTTTATTAGGAAAGATTCCTAATGAAAATTATCTGTTCTCTTTTAATAGCGCTTTTAAAACAAGGGGGTCTGTTTATTTTAAAATAAAACTCATTAAACTGTGTTTGTGACAGCACGTTGCGACACAACACGTTGTAACATGCTGCATTGTGATAATGTATGCCTGTGTTATTATATCACAAAGCACACCAATGCAGCACACACATAGCACTGCAGATTGGGTTTTACCACAATGCATAGATGTGAAGCCCACCGCTAGATTTTTAGAATAAATGGCTTATTTACAGTTTTTCACACCTTTGATTTTATTGATTTAGCAAAAGGAACAATTTAAAATGTACAAATATTTGTTATTTATTAACCTAATATGGTTTTATCTTTTAGGTCTAGTAAAAATGTATTAAAATAGAAAGGTATTTTGTTTTTGTGCACCCTACTAATGATTGTAGTGTATTTTTATTGAAAATATTGTTATAATAAACATTTGACCAGCTTTTACAGGACCAACAAAATCAGTAGCACCATCTTTTTATTCTGGAGGTCCTGCACTGTAAGAAACTGTATGGTTTGGGGGAGCTTGTACATATTCTAATACAATAAATATAATATCTGTATTTGATTTTCTGCAGTATTCGCAACAAATATTTGTAAACTCATCCGAAACTAACGAAAATTCGGATTTCATCCGAATCTGAAACCTGAACCGAATTGAATTTCAGATCCGAATTCTGAATTGATGAAATATCCAAACCAAACCGATTTTTTCCGTAGCTTACATGTCTACTGTAGTCTGCATCACATATTAAGTATGTGCTCAGATTATTTTACTTTTACATTATTGCTTGACTTTAATACAGCAGTAGTACACCATTGATTAATTTCAACTTGCAAAAAAAGGCCTTTTTAAGTAGTTATTGGATTCAACGCCTGATCTTTCATCCAGTAGTAATAGCCCTGAATTGATCAATGGAAATAGAAGCCACAACAGATTTAAAAGCTATAGGAAAGTATACTTTTAAATTAATTAATTAATGAATTTAAAGCCCACAACTTCATACCAATTATCCAACAGCAAAATTGTTTAATAGTACAACTTCTTTGAACTTATTAAGAACTCTGGGAATTAAAAAACAACGTGCCCTTGCAGTGAGGCTACCGCCGCCCTGCAAGGGTTAAGTGCCTGTTTTGTCTAGGAGGATCAAATAAAGCAGATATACTCACCTGATGCTCAGTCCCGCAGTGGACAGCTCGCACTCACGTGTGTCTCCCCCTCCGCTCCAGCTATATGGAATGTCGCTTGGCATCCTCAAGTCCATTGCAGGTCAATAGACCTACATAGGACATGATGACGGCAGCAGTCCTTAGACCGCTGTAATCCAGGGGAGAAGAGGCTGTGGAGACTGATCTAGCAGCCTAGTGGGATCCAGGATCAGGTGAGTGTATCTGCTTCATTTGAGCCCCCTCGACAAAACAAGTACTTAACCCTTGCTTGCAGTGAGGGGGTAGCCCCAACGCATAGGTATGTTTTTTAAAGTCCCAGAGCTCTTTAAAGGTTAAATAAATGCCATAAAAACCCTTCAAGAACCCCAAATTCCATAGACAAAGTAGTTTTTATTCTGAAATAAAAAGTAGAGTGCCATGTCCTCCTCATTGTTAGCACTCTTACCTTCTTGCTCCTACTACTTTCTGCTTAGCTGTCAGAGGTAAACACAGTGATCACATGTTCATTACTTATCTCTGGCACTGGGGGAAACCCTGCAGAGGGCTTACTTGTCCTCTGAACTGGATTCCTGTTGGCCACCTGATCTGATTAGACACTGGACTCTCCCTAGATTTGAGCAGCCATATCGTACCCAGAGAGAATA
>NW_017306852.1:437776-441827 GCF_000935625.1 Nanorana parkeri | reverse complement strand
TACATATCTATATATATATCTATATATATATAGCCCCTGCTGGGTAATTTTGGTGCACACTGCAGTATAGGGATTATTAACATAGGGACAGATTACACACTGAATAGAGAGAGAAAGGCCTAATTTAGCTAGAGGTTCTCCATGAATAGACACAGTCTGGAATACCCCTGGAGACTACTGCAAGTTTGGGGAACGGCCCTGTTCCACTCTTTATCTGAATTGGTTTATTGCATCTTGTATCGCTAGCAAAGCACCCTATAGTGATGCCATTTTGTGTCAGCACCGAGCACACTGCTGCCTGTACCTTTTGCATATTTTAACTGCCTTGTGTGGGAAATGAGAAAATACCTTTTTTCCATACATTTGTTCTTGGATAGCTATTGTATTATCATACTATTTATTCTTCAATATAAAAACCAGAAAATAAATTATGTTTTGTCTGATCTCTTTGAATAACTGCCACTCAGCTAGCCCCACCACCAAACAGATGTGTTTTAAAAGGTCCAGACTATGAGCTATGGGGAGCTAATCTGGGAATAGCAGTGGTCTGCACCCATGAGACAGTGCCATCTGGTGGAGTGGGATGGCTTCTCCCTCCATTCATCTGCAAGCTGCTCTAGACCCTGGGCGACATCCTTTCTCTCACTTTCCTCTTCTACAATTACTGGCACCCATGTATGGTCTGCCACCTCATCATCCCCACTCTTCACATTGCTTAAGCCAACTTGGTAGTATGCTGCAGCTGTAGGAACGTCAGTGGCAATTGCTCTTCCCTGCCTGCTTTCTCCTCCCTCCTGGCTCCTTGTTCCTTTACATCCAAAAACAAAACTTCTTAAACATACTCCTGCATTAATTGAGTCATGTTGTGCTGAAAATATTCACCCAACTTTGTGGAGCAACAGTGCAATTTGCTTTAGGGGAAGAGATGAGGTACATTTGGGAAAAATGCACTGCTCTGCACCTAGGAGGAGGAAGGCTTTGTTAGCCACTCCACAACCTCCTCCACATGTTCTAGCTTTATGACATGCCCTCTGCCAGTAAGAAAAGGCAGAAAAGCCCTGCCTCTCAGAGGTGCTGCCTGATCACTGCTTAGGTCTGCGGATGCAGAATCTGCTTATCTCCTACTAGCTGCACATTAAGAACCTCTGCCTCTCCGTTTAGGCATTCCATACATGATAAATACAAGGGATCGCTTAACATAATTTTCTGATATGGCAGCAGGGGGTTTGGGGCGTTCTATTCTCACACTGACAAAAGGTATTGGTTCCTCTAAGGCCAGGCAGTGCATGATTGGTAATTGGTTACTATAGCAGGTAGGGATGTTCAGATACCAGTTCAGATATCAGGCCGATACTTGGCATTTTCACAAGAACTACCAGGGTTGCAGCAGTTGCGGCTGGGACCTAGCTCTGGCGCTCCACCACTGTCCTGAAATCAGTAGTCTGTATTGTTTTAGAAAAACTGTCACATGACAATAAACAAAAATGTATCAGTACTTGGACAAGTATCATTACTTGTACTTAAAAAAATTGTATCGGTTCATCCCTTATATACATTTATTTAAAAAAAACAAATCATACATTAAAACAGGGACACACAAATCCCAGCAGCCCCATATGCTTCTTAAAAATGACAGCTGCCTCCTAGCTTTTGAGTTTTTCTCTATTCTAGTCTTGGAGCTGGAAAAGTATCTGTACATCTACTTGTACTTGTACCGAGTATGGTACTTGGCATCTGAACATCCCTAATAGCAGGAATCAATCACATTAGTTTGCCATCGGCCTAAACTGAGAATTACTTGAGTTCAGCTTGAACCCATGGTCCACCCAAAGCTCATCCTTACCCATCATTTCCTATCCTTGTGCTATCTATGGTGGAGGAAGTGAAGGTAAATTTCCCTAATGGGGACACAGCATGAAAAACTATTTATGAAAATATTTTTTATTTTTACTTTTGGATAAAGTGGTGAATCGTGAGTTAGAACTTCTATAGGGTTTTTATTACTGCCTGTGTCCCTGTTGAGGTATGTTTGTTCGGGTGACCACTGTCTCAAAAAGTGATGGAGAATACATTGTATAGTTGTCACCAGAACAGTGGTGATGTTAAATCTTCTAATAGGGACATATGTTCTGCAACAACTAATGTAAATATTACAATTGTCACTGAAACAAGAAGTGAAGGGAAATCTTCCAATGGGAACCCTTTGCAACCGTGACAGCTCTCTTAGTAATGATGTTCATTCTTTTTGGAGAGAATTACTCTTACTTCCTAGGAACATGAACAGAACACAAACAGCAAAAAATCTGATTGGGGTCTAAACTATTTCCTACCCCATCCAAAACAAAAGAAAAAGTTTTGGCTTTACATACACTCTAATGGTGAAGTGGGACAACTATCAGACAAACCAGCATTGGCAACATGATTGTAGACTTAGCACATGCATGATGATGATGTAATGACACCCATCAGTGCAAAAGGGAACATCCTAGGTTCTGATGCTGGTCTTACAATGGAAACATACTCATACAGTAGATGAGATTAGGTGGGTACAGAAAACCTATTAAGGAACATCAATGTTTGCCCTGTACCAAATGACCAGTAATTGTTTTCCACTCTCATGCAGGAGTTTAGAGCCCAATATTTAAAAAAGATCACAACTTTTTATATTCAGTATCATGATTTCCTGAGAGTTTTTGCTTGGATAAAGCAGCGTTCTTGCACTGTTTAAAAAATTCAAGATTTGCAGATAGGTTTCCTTAAATAATTCTTTTCGTATGCTGGTGCCTCATTATATTTCTCCATTGACAGGTTTTCCTTGATCTGTGATTTTATTCTTGCTTTGAAATGGCTTGTTAGACAAGCGTTATATCCTCCTGGCGTCTTTCAGTTTCTGTTTTTGCCCATTATTAATGAAACGGTCAGAGTTTAACTATTCTGTTTTTTTACTGACATTTTTTATTGCTCATACAGTTTTACAGATCAGGAATGCATTAGTAGGTACTTGAGCACTTTATTCACATTTAGCAGGGCGTACGTGATTTAAAAAGTAAAATTAACTGGATACTTGCAGTAGAATAGATTTCATACATTTGATGTACACTGAATGATAAGGTAACTAACGTTCTATAATTTATCAAAAATTATACCTTGTAGTAACTTTAGTTTTATCTCCCTTTTTTTTGCCCTTGAGGTATCACTAATCCTAAAAAAAGTTGAAAGCTGGGTAGAATATAGGTTATACTTAAAATAAGGATACAAACAAATTTCTCATGGACTGATTATTATTTATAATAAAGTAAAACTATGGTCAAAAGCAAAAAGTATATACAGTATATGATGCAGTCTGTCACAATCAGATTTGGTCGTTCTGAGTCCTATTGTAGTTTTATTACCTGTGAATCCTGCCAGTAAATCCACCAATTTTCCACTTCCTGTAGCAGGGTGACAACTCTTTTTGTTCTGCAGTAAAATCACTGCAGCATTGTTGCGCTGTGGACATGTACTGTTAGACAAACTTTAGGTAAGCAACAAACAAATTAAAGCCCAACTCCAGCTATTACTTTTCAACCACTGAATGTGTTTGCCCTCACTGTGGGATTTCAGTACAAACTGCTCTGTGGGAGAACATATTTACACTAGAGTCAGCTATCTTGTGGCACATACACAAGGGAGCTTGTTAAAACAGTGTGTGTGCTTTTGTATCTGTTCCAGTAGACTGTTTGCTAAAAACTGTGTCCTAAATGGATTCTGGCAGTGTAGATGGATGGAACAAGTAGTCATTTTTAATACTATGTGATGGCAGGTGGGACTCATGTACTGATGGTAGTTCAAAATTGAGCAAAGTTTGACAAAGACTGATGTAGGAGATTCAATTCTTTAGAAAGGCAATGGCAGCCTTACTATTGAAATGTTATGTGATATTATTTTGAAAACAAAATTAAAGTAACATGCCAGCTTTCTTCAGATTTGGAGACCATGGATTCCTTATGCATGTTCACCTAGATTTGACTCTATTCTGTTGACTTTGTATTTTATCATATCCGGCACCCCC
>NW_017306852.1:397685-437683 GCF_000935625.1 Nanorana parkeri | reverse complement strand
TATTTTATCATACCCCGCCCCCCCCCCCAGTTCTCTGCCTTTTCTCCCCTTTTTCTTTCCTTCACCCCCCTTTTTTTCCTTTTCTTCACTCCTTTTTTACCTCCATTCTTTTCTTTTTCTCTTACTTCCTCTTTTCCTATTTCTGCCTTCCCCTCTACTTATTTTTGTGAGAGGGACTTTTGACTGCAGTTGATTTTGTTCTTATTACCACAAGCACACCGCCCACACCTCAGTGCATTTATCTTTTTATCTAATGGCTCTACAGTATTTGGCTGTTTGTTTTATATGCACTCTACCATTGCACCTTTGACTTGCACTCAGGTATTACGATTGTTATTGTTATTAATGTTCTGTACTATTTGATAATCTCTCAGTTATGTTTTACCATATTGTGGTGTGCTTCCATTTTGGCAATAATACTCTCTGTAAAAGAAAACAAAATGAAAGGATTATGGATACTTGAAAGTATTTTCCTTTAAAGTGAACCTGAACTGCCTAAATCATTTCAAAGAGTGTAACAGTGCTGAAATCCAGGCATCTTGTAGTGATTGCGAGTATTTGTATTGGTCTTCAAACCAATCCCTTTGCTCCTTGGATCTTAGGCCCAGCTTGTCCAAAAGGCCTTAGTTTCTCTTGCCCTGCCCCCTTTCATTCCACTTTTAAACTTCAGAGTCTGTGCTGCCCTCTGAAGCTTTGACTTCAGACTGTCTAACAGCACAGACAGAGCTTCAGGGTGGTAGGGTCTTGGAGACAATGTGAGGCCCTGCATACAGCTTAGGGCATAAGATACAAGGGGCTTTAAAGGTTACAGGGCCTCTAACTGAAGACTAACATAGTACTTGAAGACACCACAAGGTGCCTGTAAAGTGGCACTGTTGTTACTTTAGGCCCTTTAATTTTTCGATAAACATAATTCCTGCAGTGCTGGAAGTCTTTTAAGTGAACTGAATACTGCTAAGAATGGTATTTTAAAATGCATATTTGATCTATCAAGGAATTATCATTGCTGGAATGAGGCTTGGATGACCCGACCAGATCTTCCAGTTGGTTTTGGAGGATGGCAAGCAGTGGATGCCACACCACAGGAGACTAGTGATGGTATGTTCTTTCTTTCTATGTGTTTATCTGCTATGAAATTTAGTTGTTTCCATATGTATTGCAGTTAGGAATGTGGTTGATAGCTGAATTATCCAAAAATGTTATGTATACCATATTGCCATTGAGTTTACTACACACTTACACACTTATCATTATGTAGCAATTTAATTAAAAGATAAAAAAGAATGATAAAACATGATAGATAAAAAGAATGATAAAACATGTGGAAACCTATTTATTTTCTCTAATTTAGCTGTATGGGAATCAAAAGATTATAAACCAAGCAGTAATGGTTAAAGGTGTTCTGTAGGTTTCTTGGTGTAACTAGAATCTTTTAAGGATGTGTTAGATATTGCAATGGGAGGAATGGATATTATCTAAACTGGAGCAGACAGAATCTGTACAGTTGCCCATGTCAACCAATCAGCTTCTCTCTTCAGTCTGTTCAGTTATACTTTGAAAATTAAAGAGAAGCTGATTGTCTGCCATGGGCAACTGCTCCAGATTCTGTCTGCTCCAGTTTTGATGAATTCCCCTTGATGTCTATATGGTCAATGCAAGATTGATCAGACAGTATGACAATAAACCCTCTACACGTACTTTATTTTATCACAGCAGTTGCTTAGCATGGAGGCTGATTATACTGTCAGATATCCAGATAGCCAGCAGAGGAAGAGTAAGTAGATCTATATATAAAATACAAGTGTAATAAAGGATACTTTATGGAAAATTTTAACATAAATAAAAAATAGCTAGCCCTTGCTCACATTGCAGAGGTGCTGCAGGTTGTGCTTGTGGTAGGCAGCCCATTTATTTGAACCAGCTGCCTACCACATCTAAACCACACTGAAAGAAGTGCATACACCTTTTTTTTCAAATTGAATCGCACCCCATACAATGGTAATAGGTTACTGTGCGATGTGGTGCAATACAAGGCAGGTATGATGGCTAAGTGCGTATTATTCCCATTAAGGAATAATAGCATTGTGTTGCACCTAACATCACATTTTTTATGTGATGTGGGACCATGTGCAGTATTGCATGCACTCATGCATCACATAGATGTGAACAGAGCCTTACCCCCAGGATATTTTATCTATAGTTTTTGTATTTGGATTATTAACTAGAGTAATATCAGCTTTTATGCCTATGAGAACATATATTCCTGCAAACATCTTTCATAACAAACTGCAGAACAGGTTAGCTTTGTTGTTTGATCTAAGCTCAGTAAATTGGTAATGCACAGAAATTAAGGCAACTGACAACTAAGATAATTGGGGTAAAGATCAGGTGTAGCAGTACAGTTCTTTTATTAAAAATAACCCAGGCTGAGCAGCGAAATAGGAGCTGTACCTAGCCCAATATACCCTCAGATTTATCAGTCCTTCAGGTAAATGTCAAAAAGCATCCAGACTGCATGAGAAGTATACTAATATAAATGGAAGATACATACACTCACGTTGATGAACATAATATACAGGTACTATGCCCTATATACTAATTCTTACCTAAATTTATATCACTGTAAAAAATGCTGTTTACCCCTTTTTTTATATAAGACATAAAAACATATACATTGTACATAACTAGTTGAGAAGCACATATACAATCTAAAAGCCTCATAACTACTCTCTGACTAAAGCAGGATAGTTAATATTTTAAGTTCCTACAAGGATAGTTATTGGAGTGTAACTCAAAAGCAAAATAAAACTTAATTAAAAATAGATAAGCAAAATATCCCTATAGTACTACACAAATGCTACTATAAGGTAATTGTTGGCTTTGTGTGTATTTAATAATTTTCTTAATTGTGTCTTAGTTGCAAATCTGTAAAAATTCTCATTTTAGTTGAAGTTTATAAAATTAAAAATACAGTTCAGAGGTGCAGCTTACTTTTCTTAAAACTGAACTCCAGACAGATATATAAAAAACACAAATTATTGAGATTCTGTGTTTAATATGAACCGAAGGGGTCCTGGGGCCGAAGCTAGCCAAAGGATCGGCCGAAGCTACGGCCAGATCCTTCGGCAGCTTCTTGAATAGACCCCTAAATGTATTTTGTAATGCTTACCAGTGTGAGCACCAGAATTTGACTTAGTGTTAGCCTCTTGCAAACCCTGTACGGCGGAGCTGCGATTGGTAAAGGGAGAAGCAGCACAAGAAGCAAATATGTTATGCTGTAGTGATCATATGTTGGTAAGGATATTGCAGATTTAGGAGAGAACAGAGCAACTGAGAGATGACCTCATCAGTGTGTTGCTTCTCCATGTATTGTTCAGACACAGACTGGGTGAGGGGCAAGACCTGTAAGTGTTATATAACTGCAGCAGCAACAAAAAAAATGGTCTCCTGCCTGCATAACAGAGCAATACTGTGTGATAGGGCTGTATAAAGCTCAGTGGACATAAATACAAATCCTTCAGCAGGTAAAATGAATTTTTATTATTTGTATATCATCTGTGCATTTAGTTGTTTGCCTGGAGTTCGGCTTTAAAGGAACAGACAACCTCTATTGCCAGTAACTAATAGCGACCATTGGGAATTACTTTTCATTACTTTAATTTTGTAAAAATGATGAAATAATTTAATTTAAAAAATATTGATGATTGGTTTGCCCATTGCTGAAGTACTGAGCCCAAGCTATGGATCACTCATTATTCAATTTAGGCTAAAAAAAAAAGGTTTGACAGATGACAATAGAGTTAAGGATTGGCTGATTGCTATTGTTCCTTCAAAATAAAGCTGGCAACACTTCTTAAAACTCAACCTTTCAAAAACTGAGCTCTTGATATTTCCTCCTGCCCGTGCACCTTCACCCAACTTTTCCCTTGAGATTGTTAACACAACTATCCAGCCCTCCCCCCATGCCAAGGTCCTAGGTGTCATCCTTGACTCGGACCTCACCTTTCTTCCCAACATCCAATCACTATCCAAATTCTGCCGCCTTCACCTTTGTAACATCTCCAAAATATGCCCCTTCCTCACCAAAGAAACCGCAAAATTACTCATCCACTCCCTTGTTATCTCTCGTCTTGACTACTGCAACTCCCTCCTCATTGGCCTACCTCTACACAGGCTATCCCCCCTTCAGTCTATCATGAATGCAGCTGCTAGTCTCATCCACCTAACCAACCGCTCAGTGTCTGCAACCCCCCTCTGTCAATCCCTGCACTGGCTTCCTATAGCCCAAAGGATAAAATTCAAAATATTAACAACCGCATACAAAGCCATCCACAACTCTGGCCCTGGCTATATCTCCAACCTGGTCTCAAAGTATTACCCTAAACGTCCACTCCGCTCTTCACAAGACCTCCTGCTTTCCAGCTCCGTCATCAACTCCTCCAATGCTCGCCTCCAGGACTTCACTAGAGTGTCTCCCATCCTATGGAACTCTCTACCCCAACCTGTCCGTCTATCTCCCACACTGACTGCCTTTAGGCGATCCCTTAAGACTCATCTCTTCAGGGAAGCCTATCCCACCTCACCCTAACCACTGAACAATCACTTTCTCAAACAATCATCCCCGCGCAGCTACCTCCTCATGTATCACTTGCCCCTCCCTTTTAGATCGTAAGCCCTCACGGGCAGGGCCCTCCTTACCATCTTGTCTTAAATTGTATTGTGACTGTAATGTCTTCCTTATATTGTAAAGCGCTGTGCAAACTATTGGCGCTATATAAATCCTGTATAATAATAATATCCAATGCAGTACATATGAATGAACTCTCAGGCCCCGTTCACATGTAGCGACTTATCGCGCGATTTCTGCCGCGATATCGCGCATTTTTGCCGCGCGATATCGCGAGAAGTCGCCGTCTAATGATACTCAATGGAGCTGTCTTAGCTCCATGTCGCGCATCGCTCGTCGCGGTCGCAAGTCGCTTCTACAGGACCCTTTTTTCGGCGGATTTTGCGCGATTTTGCTTTTTTTCTATGGAGCCCGACGGAGAAGGTTGCGCTACCATCGCTGGATCGGCGCTGGTACGTCGCCCCGAAAGTCGCGCTATCCCGGCCGCTGCAAAGGTATGTCGCTACATGTGAATGGGGCCTCAGGCATTATGAGCATTCCTTTTAATAGACTTATTTATTTTAATTTTTTTAAAGAATGATGGTAGAGTCACATCTGACTGTCTATGGCCATCTTAAAGTGACACTAAACTCAGGAGTTAAATCTTAAAAATGTATTCAAGTACCTTAACTATTAACAAAAATGTATCTTATTTGTGTATCACTCAGCTGTAGATCCTCAAATCATCTTGGAATTCATGTTGGCACTGACCTTCCTTCTGGAGGGGGGCTACTTTTGTTCCCCATGGTCCCTGTGTGTGTTGTAGAGTAGACCCCGCTCCAAGCTCACTCCCATGATGAACTACAATCTCATGTTTAGTTTACTAATTTGTATTGAAATTGTAGTCCATCACTGGAGTGAGCTTGGTGTGGTGGCTACTTTACAACACTGACACAGGGACCATGGAGAACACAAGTAGGATGTTACAGCTAAGTGATGCACAAATACGCTACATTTTTGTTAAACGTTAAGGTTTTTGAATGCATTTTTAAGATTTACCTCCTAAGTTTAATGTCACTTTAAAGTAGAACTGAAGTTAAAACTAATACTAAACTTAATACTAATATTCTCTCTAGGAATTCTAGTTTGTGCTTTAGTGTTACTTTCTTACAGTTTGGTAACTGAACTAGCGATCTTAGAAAACATAACACTATCAATTGATCAGTCAGTCTGTCCAATAATCAATTCATGAATCATAAGCACCAACATGTCAATGAGCACACAGGATATATCGATTCAAAGCACATTAGTAATTAGATTGCTTTGAACAAATGTCATGAGCAATTTGCTGTTGAAACCACTCTGTGACGTGCAAATTCTCACTTTCACACAATCAGCAGTTAAGCTCAGAGTTTAAAGCATATTTATGCTAAACAGTAGAACTGACAGCAGCCACCTGACAAAAGAGTGAAAGGTCATTTGGCCTTCTAATGACTAGCATGCTATAACATTTTTTTATAATACACCTACCTGAACATACGGAGAAAGCAGACAAGGTCACATAGCAGCTATCTGTGTGAAAACAGTAGAAAACAACATTACTACAAAGACGCTATACAACAGAGAAAGAAAAGAGGATGCTATGGGATTTGTTTTCTAATTTATATTATTGATCATCTCTAGGTATGTTTAGATGTGGCCCTGCATCTGTTCAAGCCATTAAACATGGGCACGTCTGCTTTCAGTTTGATACGCCTTTCCTTTTCTCTGAGGTATGTTTTCCTTCAATCTCATCATAAATTCAATTTTGTAAAATAAATCCACTACAGTCAAATAATAACAGCTTCTTGATAAGTGTTTTGTTTTATTCAGTCTTGTTTCATATAATTTGCTTCTGTAATGGTTTTTTTTATAAAAGCAACAATATTTCAAAGGCTGTATCGTGTAGTGTGAAATTTTCGTTTTCCAGCATTTAACTGCGACTGACTAAAGTGTAAATTAGTCACACAATATTTTTTTATCATTTTTAATATACTGACGGCAGAAATTTGCCAGTTCAAAAAATTGTGTTTATTTTAAAGTAAACAATAAAGTTACAGTGAGATATAATTTTTTTAATGTATACCTCAAAAATGAGGATTATTTATTTGCTCCCTTTTTAGTCTGTGAAATATAACATTGAAAGCATTTTGTGTTATCTCTTTGATAAGTAAAAAAAAAAAAAAAAACGGTTGGCCCTGCCCGAAATGTGGGCTTATAACTGTGCTCTCTGCCTGTGCTGACTGTTATCAGCATTGCCCTCGGTTCTCTTTGGACTACAGAACACCTTCCTCTATGTTAAGGAGATAAGCATATGGGACATGTTCTGTAGTTCTAAAACACTTTCTGTCCTAAAGTGACAATATGTGAGGGATACCAGTTAGTTTCTAGTTCTGTGAAAATAGCCAAGTGTATGCACAGCTTCACCTGTAGCATTCACCTTTCCCTTAAGGCATAGAATGCCCACTGGTACTCAGATTCCCCCAGTGCTTGAGGTGTGAGCTTTATTCGCAGGACAAAGACGTCACCCAGTAACTCACAAAAAAGAATAAATGCGTACCTTAAGAGATGTCAGAGTTTGTGTCCCGGCAGGGGGTCACAACAGGCAGCAAACCAAAAAAGTATTCTTATCCAAGCAGGGGTCAGGGCAGGCAGCAATCTAAGAGAGACGTCATTATCCAAAGCAGTGGTCAGGACAGGCAGTAATCCAAAAGAGAAGTAATTATCCAAAGCAGGGGTCAGTGCAGGCGGCAATCCAAGAAATAAGTCATTTTCGAAAGCAGGGGTCAGGGCAGGTGACAATCCAAGAGAAAAGTCATTATCCAAAGCATAGGTCAATAAGAGGGTGATCGGATCAGACAGCATAAGAGTACAGGTTGGGAGCCAGGATGCTGAATGCTATCACAAGCCCAGAGCCCTGTGCTTGTGATACTCCAATAGAGACCTTCGGCACCATAACCAATCTGTAGATTGACTACAGATTGGCCAATCAGGGTGGGTGTGTCAGACAAAGCGGCAGCTGCTACGGCAATGGGAGAGATAGGCAGAGTGGCGGCTGCAGCAAGCCTGGCTCTTCTAACACAGCACTTATTTTTCATAGGTACAGTACAGTGAGTGAGAGTTGTCACTCTAGGACAGGAAGTGTGTTACTGGCAGGATCACCAAGTGAAAATAAAGGTAAAAAAGATAACTAATGCAGCCACCATATCTAAGGGCTGATAATCTGGAATATATTAGATTTGTGTTCTTGGGTTTAGATATGATTTAAATTGTACTTTTGTTTTGTGTTTTGACTAATGTAACCATTAGAGAATATGAAATATATTTTGGTTTACAAGTGCACTGGGTGATCATTCAGAAACTGTGATCTGACCTTCACATGTGCTCTATTCCACTTCATAGAAACCAACCTACCTACGTTTAGTCAAACTAAAGCTGTTAATAGTGCTGGTACTTAGATACATTTATGCTCATGAGCACTCAATAGGTTTCCAAAATCAGGGAACATAAAAAGAAAGCATTGACTTCTCCTTCTCCCAATTCTAACATGTGTGAATACTGTAGTTGCCCAGTGTTTCACTAACTACTAAAGTGTCCCTGCTCTAACACTTAAAGGGTTATTCACAAAAGGGTGAAGAGTTTGGAGAAGGCAGGAGAAGTGAACAATCTAGGACAACATAGCTGAACTGGAAAGTGAGCCGAATTGGAGAATTTTTCCAAATCTGCTATTTTGGCCTTGATTGTTCACTTCTCCTGCCTTCTCCAAACTCTTTATCCTTTTTTGAATAACCCTGTCAGCCTTTCCCTTTCCTGAACCCTTACCACGTAGTTACATAGTAAGCCGGGCTGAAAAAAGACACAAGTCCATTGAGTTCAACCTATTGAGCTAAAATTAAAAAAAAATAAAAACAAAGAAGAAAAACCTAAAACAGAATGCTATGCCCACTGTTAGCCACCATTGATCCAGAAGAAGGCAAAAAAACCCTATAAAGCATGGTTTAATTTGCTCCAACAGAGGAAAGAATTCCTTCCTGATCCCAAGAGGCAATCAGATATTCCCTGGATCAACAATCTCTGGTGTTTATTTTACTTGTAAGAAGTTTATTTCTAGTAATATTCTGTGCATTTAGGAATGCATCCAGATATTTCTTAAAACAGTTAACTGAGCTAGCTAGAACTAGTTCCTGGGGGAGCCTATTCCACATGTTAACAGCTCTAACTGTGTAAAATCCTTTTTTATAGGCAAAGGTTAAACCTCTTTTAACCTTTCACTGTCACTAAGAGTGCCCCCTGTCCTTTGCAGTGACCTTAAAGTGAATAATTTGGCACCAAACTCACTATATGGACCATTTATGTATTTATACATGGTGATCATATCCCCCCTTAATCGTCTCTTCTCAAGAGAGAACAAATTTAATTCAGATAATATTTCCTCATAGCTGAGCTCCTCCATGTCTCTTATCAGTTTAGTTGTCCTTCTCTGCACTTTCTCCAGTTTCATAACATCCTTTTTGTGAAGTGATGTCCAAAGCTGAACTGCATATTTCAGATGAGGTCTTACTAACACTTTGTACAGGGGCAGGATTCTCTCTCTCTCTCTGTAGTCTATACCCTTTTTAACTCCTTAGTGACGGGAGTTGTACACTGTAGGTCCCTGTCGCTAAGTGCCCAAATGACTGACCACATACACTGTAGCTAATTGGGGCTCTGTAATGCTGGTAGCTACTGAGAATCAGCGGTTACAGTTCAATAATGGATGCCCCATTAATGAAAGAGTTAAGCTTTTACAGACACCCGATCCCTTTTAGGAATCGGGTGTCTGACAGTGATAGCATTACGGTATTTATCACACTTGCTTTCACTGTGTGACAGCTGGTACAGATCAGGATTAGGAAATCCCGATGTTTGCTGGCTTTTTTGCTTAATGTTCCAGAATAGAAACATTAAGCTACATGTTTCTATTCTGAAACATTGTCGCACGCGTCTGATACTATTCAACACTTCCTAAGAGAGGTACACCTTATATTCTCACCTGGAAAGAAAGGAGGGGGAACTTGTGCAACTTAAATGATAGCTAAACCTAATCACTAAAATCACATATAAGCTTTAACATTTTAATGTAATTTCAGAAGTTTTTTCTTTTCACTCTGCATCTTCTTTAAAGTAATACCTGGTGCTGCAGCAATTAAGGTCCTTGTTCAGGTGCTTTCTGTTATGCAGTGACAAATGCCTCCTCATTGTGTTGATCCTTTGTCACATGCTCTTTTGCCGGTAACTATAAACAGCCATGTTGATGCACATTGTTCAGATATGCTCTACTGTTGTCATTTTCAGAAAGCTAGTCCAGAGCAATGATGTGCAGTCAGTGCTTGAGCAGAAAGAGGCTGGAGGAGATCAGCAGCACTGAGATGTAAAGCGGATAAAAAAATAATAAAACTGTATTTCATAGTAATAGAAGTTAAAGCTAGGGTTAGGTGAACTTTAAGGCCCTCCTGAGTAACATTCAAGTGCCCTTTGGCCCATCTGTGGCTACCCCTTTTTCTTCGAAAACACAACAGACTAACTTTCAATAAGGTCTCTGAAGGATACTACAACCAATTGCACTCATTGTATGTAATGACAAACATCTCAATGTGTATATTTTTTTTTATAAACTAAGAAATAATTTTATATTTTCTTAAAAAAAGCATTGATCTATGTCATATTAAGGAAACTGAGTATAAAATGAAATATATTGGGTAAACAATAAAATTCTGTTGTATTGTTACAGGTAAACAGTGACGTTGTTTATTCTAAGGCAATGAAAGATGGATCAAAAGTGGTTGAGTATATCGATAAAACACACGTGGGACAGAAAATATTAACAAAGGAAATAGGAGGAAATGGACCTCATGAAATAACTGATCTGTACAAGTTCTCAGAAGGTAAAGATTGTGGGGGAATTTATCAAAACTGGAGCAGACAAAAACTGGAGCAGCTGTGCATGGCAACCAGTTATGATTTGAAAATGAAGGAGAGAAGCTGATTGGTTGCCATGCACAGCTGCTCCAGTTTTTGTCTGCTCCAGTTTTGATAAATTCCCTTCTGTGTGCCCATCCACCTTGCGATCATCGGACGAAACTTTTTGTACGATGATCGAACTGTCGAACGATTTTCGGTTCAATCAGCAAGGTTCAATCAGCCTGTAGTGAAAAAAAAACACCTAGAAAAAATGCAGTAATCGACCGCACGTATTTTCGTTTGCGCGTGAGCAGTGTAAATCGTACGAATTTTGACATACGGAAATGCCGGCAACCTTGCGAAAATTGTACGATCGACCGAAGTTTTCTAACCTGCTGGTTAGTCAAAAGTCAATCAATTGTACAGTATTTGAAATTGTACACTGCCCATCAACCTTACGAGTATCGGATTAAAACGTGATTGCATACGAATATCGGCCGATATTCGTAAGGTGTATGGGCACCTTTACTGTAAAGGAATGCTGGACAGTAACCTACCTTAGACTTCAGAAGTTACCATTGGCTAGGGTCCTGATATTATCGTTATTATTATTATTATTAGTTGTAGTAGTAGTAGTATTAGTAGTATAGTTATTTATGCTGCACTTTACATACTATTTATACACATCTATCCCTGCTCTCAAGGACCTTACAATCTGTGGTCACTAGCGGATAAGCAGACATAGTAGAGCCAATCAACCTACTAGCATGTCTTTGGAGTGTTAGAGGAAACCCACGCAAGCACAATGGGAACATGCAAACTCCAAGCAGATAGAGACCTGGCTAAACCTGGAATCTCTTAGAAGTGCTAACCAATGAGCCACCGTGCTGATACTGAGTTTTAAAAAAATTAAACCTTGGGAAACCAATTTAATTGAACTGGTATCTGTCATATAACTGGAACACCATTCGAGGAAAGGAGTATTGAAGTGTCAGGACCCCGGTCAGATGTATGATCTTGTCATTGACCCCTTGTGGAGCTTAACTTTCACTTACTGTCCTAATAACAATTATTTGTGGTACAGAAGCTGGAAGTTGTCACTGGACAGTTTTTATTGGGGACACCACTTTCAATGGTTACCTTAGGAAGATTTCCTCTGACTTGTGTCTGGAATAAGGATGGAGGGAAAATATTCTTAGTATGAAAGACAACAATACCTGACATATGTTCTAACAATTTCCCTGTTATCCAAAACTCCCCTTGGGAGATTTCCATTCACATTTTGTGTATTTTCACTAGGACAGGAAGTGAGAAGATTTTTTTTATTTTGCTTGACTGTAAGCAGCATACTAATTTTATATTGATTTGAATATATAGAATTGGTGATGGGCCGAACAGGCCCGAGTTCGGTTCGAATTCGAACTTTAGAACATCCAAAAAGTTTGAATTCAAAATTTAACTCAATGCAAGTCTATGGGGGTAGAGCTTTCAAAAACAATTGTCCCCTTTAAGAGAACTTATATGCAAGTTATTGGCCATAAAAAGTGTATGGGGATCCGGGTACTGCCCTGGGGGATAGTAATCAATAAAATACATTTTTTTAAAAGGGTAAAGGGTAAAGGGTAACAATAAAATTGAAAAATTCCTTTAAATATTGTGCCTAACCTGACTGTAAAGTGGCACATCTGTACAATGTATAGAACCTGCTGCAGCAAAACTGACATTTCTAAAGAAAAACAAATTACATTTTTATTTTTTTTAAGTGTGCAGTTCCCCCTCCCAAACAATACCAGACCCTTCAGGTCTGGTAGGAATGTTTGGAGGGACCACATTTTTTTAAAAAAAGTGTGGGGTTCCCCCCAAAAGTCATACCAGACCCTTAAGGTCTGGTAAGAATATTGAGGAGGGATACCGTGTAAAAAAAAAAGGTGTGTTGGGTTCCCCCTTAAAGTCATACCAGGCCCTTAAGGTCTGGCAGGGATTTTAAGGAGGAACTCCACCCCCAAAAATAAGGGGGGGGGAATGGGGTCCCCCCTAAAATTCCATAGCAGACCCTTGATCTGAGCATAGGTCTGACAGGGCAGGAAAGGGTGGAGACGAGCGAGCCCCTGGAAAAGCACATTGTCCCCATGCTGATGAGGACAAGGGCCTTTTCCCACAAGCCCTGGTTGTGGGGGGGTGAGCAGAAGGCTTATTCACATCAGCGTACCCCTTTAATAAAGGGGCGCCCAGGTGCCGCCTCCGACCTTGAGAATGAGTATGGGGTACTTGTACCTCTACCCATTCACTAAAGGGTTAAATAAAATTGTAAATAAGACTTTATTATAAGACTTTAAGACTTTTGAAAAAAATCCTATTTGGAAAAAAAAACAAAAGACATGTTTTTGACAAGTCTTTCATTTAAAAAAAAAATTAAAAAATGTATCCACTGATGTAATCCAACGTCAATCACGATGTTCAGTGTTGTCCACGACGACGACAACTCAGCAAAATAAAAAATAAAACAATAAAAAATAAATAGAAATAATAATTTTAAAAAACCCAGACGAGTGCCGTCCCGTTGCTGAAGCAGAATGGCATTTTAACAGATGCCGGTAACAACTGTAACTGTAACAGTTGTTACGGGGTGAGCCATGCTTGGGCAGAATCATAATGACTTTGCCCAGTCATGGCTCCCACTGTTCTCTATGCACTGATTGGGCAAAGTCTTCAACCCGACCTGCCCTGCCGAACACCATGACAGCCTGGCAGTTCGTGTGTTCGTCGAACACATGAACTGCCGATCTTGGAGTTGAACCAACCCTATATATAATTACTTTTTTACTTCTCAGTGCAGCTTCCCTGAACCTCTGGTCGGGGAGGACGCACTTTGAACATAGCACTGTCCCACGTGCACGCTGGTGCTATGACATCATCATTCAATGCCTCTGGGCTACCTGTGCACAACCATCGCAGTCAGTGACAGCAGATATTTTGTGACATATGCATGCAAGGATGACTCTGCTGGGGCTCCATAGGGCCCTGCAGGCCAAGGATTTACCCTTACAACAGAAATCATGGCCAGTGATCCGAGGACTGGGTGAAGTGAAAGAATTGGAATGTAGAAGATTTATAAGAAGCAGAACACAATATAAGTGCTGCCACCAACATCTTAATTATATAAAAATTGGTATAATATCACTAACATCAGAATGCACATAGGGCACAAGCCTATCTTTCCAGGATGTTTTCCCATCATAAGCATAGCTGTATTGCACTGGGCCATTCTACTTATAGGAATACATTTCTGGTGGTCTGGGAACCCTTTTGCTTGTCTAAGTAAAAATGGAGGAGGCATTCCCAGTCTCACCCACTCCTTTTTTTTTTCTCTCTAGAATACAGAAGAAAGTTTCCTTGTACAGAATAGTATGTCCTCAGGAAGCAAACCCAAATTTGAAAGGGATATGAGAGACTAGCACCACAAAAGGTGAAAGAGAGCACCCAGAACAGGGTAAACCTAGTGTAATTTCTTTCTATTGCACAGTTGCAGTGTCTCCTGGATAGTATTAAACAACTTATTTATTTATTTTACTAGTTTCATTGTTTGGAGCTGCTCTTTAAGTATTTTAGCCAGTGTATTTCAAATTATCCTCAAGACTCAATATTGGCTTTTACTCTTCCAGGATGGAAGGTGTGCTAATTAGTAACATTTTAAAGGAAGCACTCTTTATAGAAAATGGCTCTATTCAAAGATCAGGGGAAAAAACATACAGAGCAAATTTCTTAAGCTTTTAATAACATTAAAGTGCAACTCTGTCCATACTATGAACATTACAGTTTTTATATATTCTTAACAGGCAAAAGAGCTTTTAAACAAGCCATCCCTAAACTCTCTATCTGACTGTAATTTGAAGTAATTCATTATCCAAGATCCTAAAAGATCACATCAAAGACCCCAATCTCCCATTCACACTTGCAAAGAGGGACATTGCACACATCGTGTATTGGACAGCCTATTGATTTCAATGGGCTGCCCTATACGCGGCAAACACAGAAAAGAAGCTAAATATGCGTTTTGAGCTCAAAGCTTCGCTTGTTTTTTACCTGCGCATTTTTTTGCACATTTGTTGTACGTCTTTGTGCAAAAAAAAGTGTATTTTTCTTGGTACATTTGGGGCGCTATTAACAATAATGACACCACAAGAGTGGCATGTTTTTCACGTGTTTTGTGGATGTATGCAATATCGTTGGATTGTCCATGCATTAAACAAGTATAAATGGGGGCTGAAGTGGATTTTCAGTGAGTTTCAAACAGCTTCTAAATATGTGCTGCCTGTTTACATCAGAGTACTGGCAGGCTGCCAAGAATCAGCTGCAATAGAAAATAATGGAAAAAGAGGTAACATTTCAGTGCTTTTGTTGTGAACTTTGAAGATTTCTCCACAAGGCATTTAGCTACAGATATAAATGACAGCTTGTTTAAAAGTGCATTTAAAATGTTCTAATCTTATAAAGGAATTACATTTGACCTGGAAAGAAAATATTCTAATAACATTCGCTCAAAACAAATTTATATGCAGTTTGCAAATGGAATGGCTCTTCAATTTTTTATAGATACACCCCTTAGTGCGTGTACACTTGATGTTTACAAAACTAACTATGCACAGTGACTCATATTAAGACTATTTGGATTGTAACTGACATTTGTAAAACATATTATATTTTAAAGAAGAGTTTATTGTTTATAGCATGTTTTTAATCTTCCATTGAATAAATGATCCATTATAATCCTGAGATTTTAGTTATAGTCTATGCAGTAGGAGTATGCATACACGTGGCTCTTTGATTAATAGGTGGAGGGATCTTTGGAATGTAATGAAATTAGCGGCCAATTAGTGCTTTATTTTGTTGCTTGAGTATGTTTTAAGCAGCAATTGTACTTTCAAATTCCCCTCCTTTATCTGTACATATTTATATATAGAATCTCAGTTGCCTTGTAGCAAAGAAAGTATATTGGTTAATTAATAAAAGAAAATCACAATAGTAATGCTTTATTATTGACTGTGGAACCAAAACCTTAATACTTAACACAAAAAATATGACTTAAACTAAAAGTAAAATACAGAAATAGTGGGGAGAAAAATATATAAATAGTCTTGTAATAAATTAGTGTCATAGCTGTAGGCCACATACACAAAATCTAGAGATAGATTCTGTTCTTTTTTTTGCACAGTGTACTTAAAATTATTTCAAAACCCTGAAAGATAATCAGTCTCTAAAATAAGACAAAGAAAAATGAATGCCAGACAGTGCAGCTCAATCTCAGTTGGATAGATATAAAGGAAACAAAAGTAAAACTAGGCAAAGGTGAGGTCAGGAATGATGGAAAAGTCATAACAGGCATCAAGGATCACATCCTTGGGGATCAGCGACGGTAGAGATTAGCAAAAGGTAAACAAACAAGGTAAAAAACAAGGACAAAGGTAGCATATTACTACCTTCTATTGTTGTGAAAATTAAATTATGGCAGGAAAGTGAAAAGAAATAAGCACATACGTGGTTTCTGTACTGTGTGTAGATATTGCAGGTTTTAGTAAAGTACCCAGTCACATTACGATCATGCTGGTAAAGATAGCATTTATTGTAATTATACAAAATCATAGTTTTTCCACTTGCCCACATTTTCTCTTCTTGGGATACATATATTAGCCATTTTTATGTATTAGCACAGTAAAGCATTCTAAAACAGAAGGTATACCCATGTCTTATTTCTTTACACATCTTAAAAATAAGAGGGTTATTCCTTATTTTAGGACAGTGGACAGAGCCATGGAAACAATTTCTTTACACCCCAGCCAAATGCACATCCAGATCCTCAGGTGTATAGTGCAAATATAGCATAATATTTTATAGCCATTTATTCCAAAATGCATACAGCTGTTTCAGGCTTTCTGCCTATCATCTGTGCAGTGTATTGAAACCATGGCTTCTATGGAGTAGGGCTTGGGATCCAACAAGACAGTATAACCATACAGGTTATGGTAAGAAAGGACTAAAGGGATCAAAAAGTCCTCAAACCTAATTTAGATTCCATCTACCAGTAATTTGGGCTTTTTATATTTATTGAATCATATTGATTCTGATTACTGTTTTTGATTACTTTCATTTTCTCACTTTTAATGGCAGTGTCAATTGATTTTTTGTTTGTGGCAGAACTGCTTCTCATGCCATACAATTGGAATGGAAGGAAAACTCAGCTTGAAGCAGGTCAAATGCATCTGTCATTGAATTCTCAGTGATCTCAAACTGATGTCAAAAGCATGCTGCATTTGAACACTGATACAACCCCGAATAAAGTGGCACATTTAAGCCACATTCCTTCTGCAGTGGTGGTTGTTAGTGGTGGATCAAGAAAGAGGTCATCAACAGAAAAGAGCAAACTGAAATATTTGCATTTAAACAACCCATATATAGAGTACAATATACTGTACTTTCTTAAAGTGTAGGTAAAGTTAGGGAAAAAAGGTGACAGGCAAGGTTTTTATAACAGAAGAGACTCTATGGGGTCTATTCACCAAGCTGCCGAGGGCAGCCGAGTGAATGACCGATCTGAAGTGAAGTGAGCCGAACACTGTTCGGCTATTCACGTCGGCTATTCACCTCTAGCCGAAGGATCGGCCGAAGCTACGGCCAGATCCTTCGGCAGCTTCGTGAATAGACCCCTTTATGTCTCTTCTGTCATAATTGCTGCCAACCTGTCTGTCACAATTTGTGTACATTGAGCCACGCATGTGCAGCCCAGTGCATATGCTAACCGCAGTCTTTTGCCAAAATGAACTAACTCCCATGCGCATGTGAAGAGGTTACCTGATCCCAGCCCGGCCAATCAAGAAGCTGCAGACAGTAACCTGGAAAAAGACCAGGCAAAGATGGAAGCACTGTTGGCAGAGGAGATTGCTGAGATTAAAATGCTGGAGGAGATCACCTGCAATGTAAGTTAGCCATAATATGCAAATATGCTGTGCATACTAGCGCATTATGACAAAATGTTATTTTTAGTTTGGTAGTTTACTATCACTTTAAGCACTGAAACATACAAAATACACTATTAAAAATAAAGCTACTCTGCCCATATACCATCCTTATGGCTGTCACTGTTGTTCCATATGTGCAATAAATTGATTTAGTAGGCCCAATAACAGAAAGTACGGCCACATTAGAAATACATTTATAGGGTAATTCACAAAGCTGCCGAAAGATCTAGCCATAGCTTCGGCTGATCCTTCGGCTCACTTCGGTTGCGGAGCCCTTTGGTTCAGTCTAACCGAAGGGCTGCTGTACGAGCTATTCACTATAGCCCGTACAGCAGCCGGAGGCGGCCGAGTGGCTCAGCCGAGCCTAAGGCATATGCTTCGGCTCGACTGAGCTGAAGTGACAGCCAAAGCAGGGCGAACGGCCTGCTGAAGGCCGGCCTTTTGACCCGGAATGACAGCTGGGTGGAGCCAGCCGTGATCTCACTGCTGGCTCCGCCCAGTTGTCATGACGGATCAGCATCCCCAAATGACTTGGGGATGCTGAACTGTCATTAAACAATAACAACTGGGTGGAGCCAGCCATGACATCACAGCTGGCTCCGCCCAGTTGTTATTCTCCAGCAGGTGCCGGCCAATAGGAAACAGTTGGGTGGAGCTAGCTGTCACTGCTAGCTCCACCCAATTGTGTTTTTCTTTTTTTTTAAATCTTTCTTTATTTTTAAATGTTACTATTTATTTACATATTTTATTTTTTTATTTTTTTAACTATTTGCATTGATTTCCTATCCTGCCACAGGTACAGAACAGGTACAGAGCAGAATAGCAGACCCGAATGCCGCTCGGCTATTCACTCACTGCCGTTCGGGTTAACTCCCATGCGCATGTGAAGAGGTTACCTGATCCCAGCCCGGCCAATCAAGAAGCTGCAGACAGTAACCTGGAAAAAGACCAGGCAAAGATGGAAGCACTGTTGGCAGAGGAGATTGCTGAGATTAAAATGCTGGAGGAGATCACCTGCAATGTAAGTTAGCCATAATATGCAAATATGCTGTGCATACTAGCGCATTATGACAAAATGTTATTTTTAGTTTGGTAGTTTACTATCACTTTAAGCACTGAAACATACAAAATACACTATTAAAAATAAAGCTACTCTGCCCATATACCATCCTTATGGCTGTCACTGTTGTTCCATATGTGCAATAAATTGATTTAGTAGGCCCAATAACAGAAAGTACGGCCACATTAGAAATACATTTATAGGGTAATTCACAAAGCTGCCGAAAGATCTAGCCATAGCTTCGGCTGATCCTTCGGCTCACTTCGGTTGCGGAGCCCTTTGGTTCAGTCTAACCGAAGGGCTGCTGTACGAGCTATTCACTATAGCCCGTACAGCAGCCGGAGGCGGCCGAGTGGCTCAGCCGAGCCTAAGGCATATGCTTCGGCTCGACTGAGCTGAAGTGACAGCCAAAGCAGGGCGAACGGCCTGCTGAAGGCCGGCCTTTTGACCCGGAATGACAGCTGGGTGGAGCCAGCCGTGATCTCACTGCTGGCTCCGCCCAGTTGTCATGACGGATCAGCATCCCCAAATGACTTGGGGATGCTGAACTGTCATTAAACAATAACAACTGGGTGGAGCCAGCCATGACATCACAGCTGGCTCCGCCCAGTTGTTATTCTCCAGCAGGTGCCGGCCAATAGGAAACAGTTGGGTGGAGCTAGCTGTCACTGCTAGCTCCACCCAATTGTGTTTTTCTTTTTTTTTAAATCTTTCTTTATTTTTAAATGTTACTATTTATTTACATATTTTATTTTTTTATTTTTTTAACTATTTGCATTGATTTCCTATCCTGCCACAGGTACAGAACAGGTACAGAGCAGAATAGCAGACCCGAATGCCGCTCGGCTATTCACTCACTGCCGTTCGGGCCCTATGTGAATAGGGGCAAACGGCAGCAAGTGAGCTGCCCGAGCTTCAGAGCATGTTCAGGTGACCAAAGTGCAGCTGAAGGCAGCCAATGTACGGCTGATTTCAGCCGATGTACAGCTGAAATCAGCTGTACTGAGCTGAAATGAATAGCCGAATGTCGTTCGGCTCACTTCACTTCGGCTCGGTTATTCACTTGACTGCCTTCGGCAGCTTTGTGGATAACCCCCTTAGTCTTTTTACAGGACTTTAGATATAAATTTAGAACTGAGCAAGCAGCTTGTGACACCCCAAATATATAAGGTGGTCAGGTATCAGTCAGAGACACCCCTCCCATGGAAGTGGGAGTGGAGTGGTTGGGGAGCAATTGCAAGCCAAGAGATGTATTTCAGCACATCTCTAGTAACCTGACCAGCAGGAAAAGGAACATATCTATGCTGAAAGGGAGGATAAGTAATTGTGAACCTTAGTCCTCTTCTTCAACAAATGTTACATGGCCAAGTGCCTAGGTCATCAGACGTGGCCAGAACTGGTGGGATCCAACAGCAGTATTCTCTCCACAAAAGATACATATTAAAACCTTTCTATCTATCTTCTTTCCCGAAAGACTCTTTACATAGCTTACTGTAAATATATATCCATTGGTGCACTTAATATTCAAAATAAAAATCTCCACCATTTCTGCTTCCTGAGTCTGTGTCAATGGATCCAAATAAATAATAAAATCTGGCTTCCTTACCAATTAATGTAATATCAAATATAAAACAAACATGAATAATCAGCAAGATAATTATTAATTATAGTATTCAATCTTTCCTTTAGCCTTAAATTACTGTGTCAATCTTCAGCTCCTTGTAAAATACAAGTAAAGATTCCCTTTAAAATGTATGGACCTAAAAGGACCAATAATACTAAAAATCTAGTATTTTAGATAAAAGAACAAAAAAACTTATGGTATAACCGTGTCACAGCATAGCTATATGTTTGTGATTAAAAATAATTCACAGTGACAAGACTGGAATTATTATTATGATTATGTCTGCTAGTTGTCTGAATTTGCAAGTAGACAGTTCAGTAAATATTTTAACATTAATAGCAGTTTTGGAATGAAAGTAAAAAGGAAAGGAAATTGGAAAAAAGTCCAGTAAAAGAAAGCATGTCAGTGATCACCATTAAGGTTTTTCAATATTTAATGGGAGGTCTATTTGCCATGCAATCCCTGGGAGATTTGTAGTGTGAGTACTGTGCGGTTGCTTAGTTACTGGATCCCAAGAGAATGCATGTGAGGAAAGGTTGTAGAAAGAAAACCAAGCAGTTAACAGAAGAGTAGAGCAATGACATCGAACAAGAAAGGAGAAACTGCCGCACACAGTTCTAGTTCATAAGAAACACAAAGCCATGTAGTGTTTAAAATTTGTATTGTGCCTGGCTAGTGTCTAAAATACAGTATATTCATAGAGGAAGTGTCTACGCCATAGGTAGGATTTTATGGGAAATAAAAGTGCATGTAAAAAAATGCAATAAAGTTATAAGGAATATGCCTATGGAGTAATCAATCATCTTAGTCAATAATGTTATCATGATGTTAATATTTAAAAAAAAATACATATCTGTCTATTATATAACAGGTCCTGCTTTATGCATTATACAGTGTAGCTTCCATTTAACAATATATTTTATGTTTCTTTATATGATGTAAGTATTCAAAGATACAACAATGATCACTTTGTCAATTTCTCTATTTATTTCAGATATTTATATAGCACCATTGCCCTGCCCTTGAGGAGCTTACAATCTAAGGTCCTTATCTTACATGCATACCTGCCGGGCCAATTTAGACAGGAGCCAATTAAAGTGACATTAAAGTCAAAATCCCATAGAGCTGGAGACTGTGTACGGTGACATCCTGGTCCAGTGATCGGAGGAGAGATCAGCGGCTGGAAGCCCGCCCCATCCTATTCGCCAGTGAAAAGAACTCACCTCATAGTTCTCATTTAAATGATGCCTCTTGAACCGATCATCTTCTTCTTTCCAGTAGTTTTCAGGAGTCCCTCCAGCACTGGTGCTGGTCTCTGATCCAGCGCTGACTGCTGTGTCTTACTGTCCCACCGTGTTTTTGCGCTGCCGGGCTGCTTGCATTTACCCTGTGTCTCTCCTCTTCTCCCGGCCGAAGATCTCTACTGCGCTCGCCCAAAGATCCTTCACGGCCGCTGGAGAATTTTTCAGATCTTTGGACTGGAGAGAGTGTCGGAGACACAGGTAAGTAATAACCTGTTTGGTGACTTTTTCATTTTTTTGTTTTGTTTTTGCATATATCTACTGATTGCTAGCAGTAAATATATGCAAAGAAAAGGAAGGTTTATTCTACTTTAACCTTCATCATGTCTTTTGAGTGTTGAAGGAGACCCGAGTACCCAGAGGAAACCCACACAAGCACAGGAAACTCCTTGGAGATGGTGTCCTGACTTGATTTGAACTGCAACTCTCAGTGCTGCAACGCAGAAGGGCTAACCATTAAGCCACTGTGCTGCCTCTATTCTTTAGGAATTTCAGTCTTACACAGTTGCGCATTTATGAAGGGTGTGCTAATTTTTAATGCAATATTTCCCTTACCATTCATTTGGGTGTAAACAGTAAATGGTACTAAAAAAAATTAATGAAATTAAAAAAAATAATGAAATTAAAAATTAATACCTAGAATCTAGGCCTAAAATATGCCCCTAAACTCAAATTATATGTAAACTCAATCACTGAAAACATATATATGCTTTAACATGTAAATTTTATATGCCATTTTCATTTTTTTTTAAATGTACAGCTTTCATTAAAATAATACCTGATCCAGCCTTATGGTTCTTGCTCAGGAACTTTTATAGGGTGAGAAAGCCATGTTACTGACTCCTATAGTTACCCTGTCAAACGGACTTTGACTGGAGACTACAAGTGGCTGTTTTAACACACATTACAAAGGAATAATCCATAGTCACTATCAGAAAACCCAACGTTAGAAATTACATTCAGCCAGTGGTGAAGTGTATGCATATAGACAGGAAATAGCTACAAAGAGGTTGCAGGATATCAGCAGCACTGAGATGCAACAAAGGATTAAAGAAGGTGAAAACTAGTATTTCATATGGCAAAATGGCAAATGTTTATGATAAACAGTGCTTTGGCAAACAAAATGTCATTCAGTTACCGTTTACATCTACTTTAACCCTTATTCCCATAAATGTAATACCTAAAACTAACTCTTAACCTGTTCCAACCTCGAAACCTGAACGTAACACTTAAACATAACCGTTAATCAACCAAGGATTGAATGAGACCATCAAGCATTGTTGTATGATGGGGTCCTGTTATAATTCTTCACTGAAACATTGCTGTTTTTTGTTACACTTTTGGACCATGATTTACATGCCTTGTAGGTTGATATTGCCTTTGGTAAAACACATCACGAAATACACATAAAACTTACTTCAAGGCAACATCCATCAGCACATATATTTTCAGGCCAGATGGCTAAGTTGTAGCAGAAAACAATCTTTAAATATAATACTCTGGATCCTATCTATGCTGATTAACTATTCCCTGCAGACAGGATAGTGAAAACATAAATTTATGGAAGCTTTTTGCTACTAACAATAACAAATATTCAAAAATGTAAATAATAAAAAAAACAATAGGCTCAGAGCAAGAAAAGGTCAGAAGTATAGGTGCATGGCCCACATGACTAGGTCATGACAAATGGATGAGGTAACTGTCAAACAGTTTTGGAAGTATACAGAGAGGCAGTAGGAGGGGCTCCAGGGAATGGTAGACCAATCATAAGGATAGCTGGCATTGGGCTAACTTGCCCCCCCCCCCCCCCCTTTTTTTTCTTTAAAATAATTTTGAGACAGTAAGGTCCAGCCTTTATTCTAGTCATAGCAGCTGGTAGGGTTGCAGATTTTCTGAAGGTGGTTATTCTGTTTAAACTGGGTAGGTGCCCGTCTTAGGTATGGCCTCCCTTATTGTATACAGTTCAATGCAAGTCAACTGGTTGTTTTTTCATGGCTGTTATCTGTCAGTGTAGTGCAGCTGGAGGCTTGTTTTACAGATTTACGCAGATACTCAGTTTTACGTAATTGTCTCCAAAAGACCTTGCACCCAATTCATATTGTATCTAAGTTGTTAAAAAAGATTGTATGGTCATTACACTTAAATTTTGTGTCATGTATATGCTAACTGATTGATAGTGGAGTAATGGCCATGCAGTTTGATAGACAAGTTATTTTGTATTCCCTAATCATGCAGTTGTTCTGTTAAATGTGCTTAGAAGCCACTTTACTCTTTTGTGTGAATTAGCAATATGGGGCTTAGTGTTTCATTATAATAGTATTTCTATGAGTGCTATTATATTGTCAAGTCTGACACAGGATCACCTCTATCATAAGGTAAAACAGTAAATATGTGCTCACTCATTAAACATCATAAACCAACATACCTTCTGTCCCATGCTCACATGGGCACTGGGGAAACAATGTAGTAATGCTGGATGTATGTCACTAATACAGAAATTAATTGAGCAGATCACACAGCTGTTCATTATGTCTGAATTACTGATCATCCACAACTACATGTTCCAGCTAACAAAGCCTTGTCAGGCCATGCTCGGCTATGACTGTCTTCTATTAGGAGCAATCCCTTTACAATACATTACTTTTTTTGTGTTAAACTAATTTGGTAACACATTTTTATTTCTATATTTGTGCACCTTATAATAGATTTTGATTCTTTTCACTACCAGGCTGTGAAGAGGAGAGACTTGCACTCGAAGCAGCTCTCATGTATGGTGTCAAAAAGGAAATCCGAGAAGAGCTACAGCCACTCACCGAGCTTGAGACTACAATGGACTTTCAGGAAGATAATGCAATATTTGGCAGTGACTTCAAAGTCACTTTAACATTCAAGAACAAAAGCTCCAATCTGTATACAGTATCAGCTTATCTAACTGGACATGTTGTATTTTATACTGGAGTCCTGAAGTCAGAATTCAAGAATAAAACCATTGAAGTAACCCTGGATCCTTTATCTAGTAAGAATTCAAATTCATTTTTATTCTATTTTTGTCAATCAGGACATTCTAACCGTGAGGCAAACTGAGTATTTTGTACTAGATGGCATTTTGGTGCTGTTTGCAGAGTTCATTTGCACCATTATCTGTAATAGGCATTAAAAGAACACAGCATGAGCATACTGAAATTGTATACATTATTGTTAATTTTGGAAAGTCATCAACAAAGGTGCAGTGCAAAGATTAAAACAGCTAACTGCAGAGAATAAAAGCTGAAATACATTTAGGCACTAACAGGTTCACTTTAAAGTGACTTTCTTGCACAAAGGGGTCTATTCACTAAGCTGCCGTAGGCAGCCGAGTGAATGACCGACCTATCCGCTCAGCGGCATTCGGCTCGGCTGTTCTGCTCGGTCCCTGCTGATTGACCTGATGGGGAACTGCAGCAGAGGGCGGGTACAATGCTAGTTTACTATTGGCTATTGCAAATTGAAATAGCCAATAGTAATGTACCAATGCTTTTCAATGGGAATTTTTTTTTTTCTATTCTGACATTCTTTTCCGAAGCTAGCCGAAGGATCGGCCAAAGCTACGGCCAGATCCTTCGGCAGCCTCGTAAATAGACCCCAAAGTGTTTTTTTTTAGATAGAGTAAGGAAGAGTCAGAACCTCTGTTATGTTTTGTTGTTGTCTTTATGCTAGTTGGGGAGATACCCCCCCTTCCTGACAACAATGACCACAAATTTATGAGAAAATACCCAGTGTGACTGTTATTTAAAAGACACAGACAATATAATCCTCCAACTCTATCCAGAACGTAAAGAAAAATTTGGTTAGCATTTCACTATAAAGGAAACCTGTAAGTATTGCGTAGCATGCTGTAGGGGGCTTATTTTAAACTTGGTCATAGCCTTGGAGTAAGAGGAGCAACAGAAACTAAAAATGAGCACAGCTGCTTGTAGGAACTCGATGGTGTCTGTATTGCAGAACAGATTTAGTTACTTTCAAGGCATGTCAACTGTCAACGTTGTCAATGTGCTTATTCCAGCTCTCGCAGCTGCCAGCCTCTCAAATGGCTGGTGTCATAGCTGATCACATGTGCAGCACCATGGCATCTGCAATCCAAAAAGAGGCTAAGATGGCACCTTTCTTGGCTGTAAAGGATAGGGGTTGTAGTTTGCTTTAATTTACTCATCAAGCAAAGGTGCAGTGGAAAGATGATAACTGGGGTGGAGAAATGGGAATACTGAGGGATGGTTGTGACTGGAGAGAATGTATGTATTACTTTCTCAGATAGTGCCAAATATAGTAATACACAGGTATGGGTTCCATAACGGATTTGGCTGGAGACTTCCAAAAATCAGATACCGTGGCAAGAAAATTTCAGAGGCTGCTAAAGAGTCTCTCTCTAAAGGCTCACACAAGGTGTTCAGTTACATTTTAATGTTTGAGGTAGAAGGCTTAAGAGTCTGTTTTTGGGATTAGTCACACAGCCATTCATGGCCATTCACTGCCCAGATCAGCAATAAGCTGTGGACAGGAAGCCTATGCAAATCAATGATATACTAACACTGTCCACAGATGTTTGCATGTAATCAATCAGGGAGACACAGACTGTCTGAGTCCAGGGCCACTTATATGTCTCACTCCAAATGCAAATACTTGCGCACAGCTGTGGAGCCTCATAGCTGGTCATTGATTTGTACAGGCTGAGCAGAAAAACCTGGCCATACCCGCCACAGAAATACACTGATCTGGTCAGTATACAACCATGAACAGTTGTGTAAATAAGTCCTTCTTAGCTAACTTCATTAGCTGTTAGATCCACTTGGGAGAAATGCTGTGATTTCTAGTTGTTTCCACACTGAAAGGCCCTCTAAGCTCCTGGAGCTGAATAAAATCAGCTTTTTGCACCTGCTGTGACACCTTAAAAAGGGAGCAGGGTTTCACAACACCGCAACTCTGGTACATTTGGTAAATGTCATTTAACATTTCACTTTTCAGGATTGTAACTTTACTATGATTGCAATAATGGAGCAGTGCAGGGAACTTACAAGAAGGAAATTATTCATGATTGCACGTTAGAAAAGCACTATAAAGTCTAGACCTTATACCTTTGCACAAGCATTTATATAGGAAAATGGAATGAAAGTTATTTGCCAGACAATACAGTGCAAGACAGGGCTGTCCACAAGTAATGATGTCACACGCGTGTATCCTTTCTCGTGCAACTGTTGGGCTCTCGGTTCATGACCGAGTGCCTGACTTTTCAGAAGGGGGAGACTTTTCACTCCCTTCGATGGTGTCACCCGGTGCGGGCCGCACCCCACCTTGTGACGCCACTGCTGCAACAGACAATTACAGTAACTGAAAGTCATGGTAATTGCCCAAGAGATTCACTGAGATACTTTTAAATACCATATTAAAGTGCATCTAAAGCCCAAACTTTTTTTCTTCCATTTTGGACATGGTTAGGGGACATGGTAGGGAATGGTTTAGACCTTGGTCACCAAGGACAAGTGTCACCATTATAACTTTTCTTCTCTATTCCTCTTCGGGCAACAACTCAGAAATTAGATTTTCCGTCACTGTCATTCCCAGTGGCAGTGATCACCAGAGAGGGGCAATGTCCTCCGCGGAGACATACTGTATACAGTAATAAAACCTTGCAGGAGTTATAACCCCACACAAGTTCAAAAAAAGATTTGACTTTTAAGTAATATCTAGCTTTATACAAATTTTGAAAGCTGTAGTATAGATTTCATCACTACTTTAAAAAAAAAACCAGTAAAGTTGATTTATAGACCAGCAGCTAAATAACCAGATAAGATACATATAATGAAGCTGTTTCACCTGCCAAAGGATTAGAATTTTTGTATTTACATTCCTGATGTTTACATACTCCGACCACATAACATAGCCAGATGGATGACACTACTTTCTCTGTTACAGTTATAAAATGTAATAGAGATAAAGGGGTGTCTTCTCTCCACCCCCATCCTGCTGACTGGGCAGTGAGAGAGCACCAGCAGACTAATCATTGTAACGCTCTGCTCACTCTGCTCTCCTCTTATCAGCATATTCCTTGTCAGCACATCTGTATGCAGATGGCTCCCAGTCATGTCCCGTCCTCTTCTAGAGTGCCACTGTACAGGAGACCACGAGTGGCTTATATCAAGTCAAATTAAGGCACTTACACAAATTGCCCTTAAAAAATATAATTATTGAGGTATTAATTAAAGAGCTGCATAACAATGCGTCTTTTTTATCTGCCTGGAATTCAGCTTTGAGAAAAGAGTAAAAGCAGCAGAAAGTAAGCTAGCTGGAAAAACTTATTTTGCTTAATCACTGGAAAAAATGTTCTTTGGAAGAAAAGTCGTTCAATGAGCAAGAAGAAATCACTGCTGTGTTTGGCAGTGTCTGCCATGTAGACAATACTTGTGAAGGGACAATTCTTTGCATAATCGGCAAAAACATTGTATAGCTTTAAAGCTAAATGTGCTGACATGGCTTTTTAAAGACAGTAACATCTTTATGTATTATTAAGCTTACCTGAGGATCTATGCAAAGCAAAGCCTTGCTTTGAGACAATGCCATGCAATCAATATTTATTGCTGTTTTCATCCTCAGCAGTAACAGCAGTGTCAATAGCATGTTTTCCTTACAAACAAGAGCAGACTCGCTTCAGCTAGATGAAATAGTGTTCACCTGCTATGACTTTCCATCTTTGTCATAGAAAATCCTTCTTCTGATTACCTCTGGGAAACGGGGTTACGGGCAGGTCGTTGTGGCTTTATAGCAAATCCTGCCATATTTCAGTCATTCAGCTTCTGAGGGCTATTGCATATATACTAAATTATCAATGACACACCAAGGAAGTGCGAGGACTTGGTGAAGCAAGATCATAAAAGCAGCACAGTGAGTTAAAGATAACAGTAATGCAGCTACTCCCTGATCATGGAATTTATGTGGTTGTCACCAGTACTACCATAGTACTGGTGACAGTATTAGCACCAGGTTACGCATTGGAAATAATAAAAACTTAAATGCAGGCAGGCCTATGCATCTTCTTTTAAAGGCCAACTAAACATTCAGTTTAAATGAAATATATTTGAAGTTCATCAAAACAAAGATGTGCAGAAATCTTACTGGTTTTCTTTAGAAAGCACCCACAACCTGAGTAAAAAAAAACCTGTCCCCTGCTAGCATGTTGTAGAAAAGAAAATGTACTCTCAGTGCAGAGGCAGTGGTCTCCCTGCAGAGGTCTGACACCCCCCTCCCCAGATGAGTCAGAGCTAAAGCCAGCCAAACAGTAGGGAGCATGTGCTTTGCAAATTACAGAGCTATTGGTCTGATGGGTTGCAGCCCCTTGATTATCTTTCTAAAGGTGCCCATACACCTGTCGATTATCGTACGATAATCGCAGGTGAACCCACGATCGTACAATAATCTGCAGGAGTATGGGCAGCGTGCGACCGCATCTACTGTACGGTCACAGGACTTTCGTCGTACGATTTATGGCGGGTTGGTAGTGTGCTCGGAAGACGAAAGCCCTACGGACCGGTGTTCTTTTCTCTTTGAATTGTAGTGATTCTCTCCTTTGGTTTTCAAGACAGCGGTTATGCCTGGACTGACGGTTCTGTTACTGTAATCATTCTTATGGAAGGATTGGTAGTATTTTGAGATGTTTATTTCTGTCCTCTAGGTCAGAGCATAAGTACTGGTATCTAGTGGCCTGGCTGTATATGATGGCTCATTTGGGGGTATAAGCTGGAACCGTGAATAGTTTCATCAGTCATTGGGATTCCTGTATACTGAGGTGTGCAGTTTGTCATCTCTGATGGATACTGTGGTTATAAGGAAGTTCATGTGTGCCTCAATAGTCCATATTTATTTTGACTGGAGAATAAAACATATTAAGCAATAAGAAAAACATTTTTAGATTTGCATATGATGTAAATATCCTCAAGATAGCAATACTATATACAGGTGAAACTCGAATAATTAGAATATCGTGCAAAGTTCATTTATTTCACTAATGCAACTTAAAAGGTGAAACTAATATATGAGATAGACTCATTACATGCAAAGCAAGATAGTTCAAGCCGTGATTTGTCATAATTGTGATGATTATGGCTTACAGCTCATGAAAACCCCAAGAACCCCAAATCCACAACCTCAAAAAAGTAGATTATTACATGCAATCAATAAAACAAGGATTGTACATAGAACAATATCGGACTTCTGAAAAGTACAAGCATGCATATGTACTCAGTACTTGGTTTGGGCCCCTTTTGCAGCACTTACTGCAATTACTTTTGCACGATATTCTAATTATTCGAGTTTCACCTGTATATGGCTTTTGATGTATACTGTTAAGGAATTAATCCTCCAGGTTTGACATAAATAAGTTAGTGTATTGTGGTACGTCCCATAGCAGTACCAATACACTGAAGATAAATTACATCAAAAGTAAAATATTTGTGTATTAGAATGAATAAAATAAGCTGTGTAACATCCTCTGCAATGTATTTGTGGTTTGGTGAAGATGTTACACTGCTCATTGAATTCATTCACACACAACTATTTCATTTTTAATATTGAAATTTATTTTCAGTGTTTGGGTACTGTTATGGTGAGTAAAATGGCACCACAATATGCTAGCTTACTTATGACAGACTTGAATAACAAATTCCTTAATGGCATACGAAAAAAGCCATATCTATACTGTTACTAGCTTGATGATATTTTAACCATATAAAAAGAGGGGCAAGAAAGTCTAAAAAATGGAGTATTCAAACACCTATGTGAACTTCCTGTACAATATTTCTGGCTGCTGTCTCTAAAATAAGGCATTTTAATTTTATTCCACAATAAAACCTACCTTGTCTCTCCAGTCGGTTTATTTCTCAGTTTATTGCTGATTGTGGAGATAGGTGGGGAGTTCCGCGAGTTAAAAAAAATAAAAAATTATGATTAACTCTTTACATTCATCCTAGTGACCAACTGTTTATATTTGTCCTAGAGACCATTGTCATCTGGACTAAAAATGAAGGAAAATCCATCAAAAGCATAACATTTTTGATTGTCACTGGAGCAGTAATAGAGAGGAATCTTCCAATGGGGAAACTTGTTCCTGTGACAACATCCTAGGAGGAGATTTAGGGAAAGATTTTATTGGAAAGATTACTTCTTGCTTCCTGTTGTGTCCACAGTACAGAAAGCAAAGGAAAATCTACCCAATGAGACCCAAATTTCAAACAAAAACCCAACAACAATTTTAAGCGACCCTTTCTTCATCTAGTAAAAAAAGGTTTTGGCTTTAGATACTTTTTTTAAATAACCAGTCAAGAGAGAAATATGAGGGCTGCAATTGTTGATTTTCAATTCTAGTTGACTGTTATGCTGATCTTCTGTCTTTAACACTCAATCATAGAATAGGAAAGTCAAAGAAAGTTAGAATTCTTTATCTGTGTACTGGTTCCAGATCAGTGATTCAAAGCATGACAGCAGGGTAATTAGCATTTTCAAATAGAGAGGTCAGCAATGGCAGTGTCCATGTTTCTCTCATGACAGATTTGCCTAAAGTGACCTCTAATTGAGCATTAAGAATTCAATACTCAAGAGGTAAAATTAGTGCCTTTGACAGCTGTTACTCCGCTTCCCAAATGTACAGACCTTGTAGGAGTACTCAACAAGTTTACTCTTATTTCTATATAGCTTTAAACACGTTGGTATAGACCGCAATTTGAAAATAATGCTGATCAACCATCCAATACTTGGAATTCATTCTGGAATTCTGAAAATAATGATTATTACTAGATCAGCATTCACACATTTAGCTTACTTTTAAGTCTAAGGTTTGATTCATGCTACAGTATTCTAAAAGTGCTATGTTTTAGTTTTTACAAATTGATACATTTTTAATGTGCCATAAAAGAAAGTAAAATGCACATAAATCTTGAAAAACGTGCTATAATGCAGTTAAATGCAGCCTAATGGTCTCTAAAGAGGAATTTAACTGGGCTAGCTTTAAGAAACACATACCAGCCCATGAAGTCCAGTGTTGTCTTCCATGCAGCTGATATAGCACATGAGCCTATTCAGACCTTTGCATATTCTTTATTCTATTTTAGTGAGATAAAGGTGACTATAAGGGCAAAATCCCATTTGGCAAGCAATTTTACATGCCTTTTACTGCACTAAAAATGCACAAATGTTAACTGGGCCTAAGAAGAGCGAGATTTGTATTTTCTTTTTGAAAACGTTTTCAGCTGTAACACATAAGATCCATTAGCACAATGTTAAATGATTGTGTTGCCTCAGATAAGCATTTAGCACATTAGAGACACTGCACAGTGTCGCTAAGAATTTAATTCTTTACAGATACATTATGACAATTCCAGGGAATATCCTTGGCAAATTTTATCGAACATATTTCAAACCACTTAAAGGGAAACTGTATTGATGTTTGGTTAATATTATTTTAAGTGTTATTGTTTATATACTGATTTATTTATGACTATATTTGTGTGAAATCTTTATTTTACAAACATCTAATATATAGCGCTTCCATAAGCCTTAGCAGGCAAAACATACTGGGCTAATAAAAAGCACAGCACTGCTAGTGGACTTTTTGACCGCTTCTGCAAAAATCTAGATAGTTCTCTTATGTGGTAACAGAACAGGAAGTAGGTTGTCCCCATCTCTTAGCTAAGGGGTAGCAAAACTCCGGCCCTTCAGCTGTGGTGAAACTACAAATCCCATGATGCATGTCTGTGGCTATGAGAATATTGCAAAGCCTCATGGGATTTGTAGTTCCATCACAGATGGAGGGCCGGAGTTTGGCTACTCCTGTCTTAGCTATCCACCCATGTGTGTAATTTGCTATTCTTCTATGTAGTCTATTTACAGCATAATCTATTCATGCTAGCAGTAGACATGTGCGATGCGTTTCGTTCCGAATCGAAATTCGGACGAAATTTCGGAAATTCGGACATTTGGATGTATCCGAATTCCAGATATGAATGCAAACGTATCAGAATTTCCGATTCCGAAATTCGTCAGCGGTAGTCTGGACAAAATTTCGTTTGTTGGAAAAAAATTATTTTTTTAGTCTGCAGAAGAAAAAAAAAGTGTGAGGTTCCCCCCCAAATTCATACCAGACCCTTTAGGTCTGGTAGGAATGTTAGGAGGGACCCCCCCAGTTGAAAAGAAGTGCATGGGGTTCCCCCCAAATCCATACCAGGCCCTTTAGGTCTGGTAGGAATTTTAAGGGGGAACTCCAGCCCCAAAAAATGGGAAACAAAACATGGGGTCCCCCGCCCTAACATTCCTACTAGACCCTTGATCCGAGCACTGGCCTGGCAGGGAAGGAAAGGGGGGGCGACCGATGGGGACAAGGGCCTCTGTGGGCAAGGGGGCATATTTGCATCGGGGTACCCCTTTAATTAAGGGGGCACCCAGGTGCCGCCCCCCACTTGTACCCCTACTCATTCACTAAAGGGTTACAGCAAATAGTTATTAAAAAGTACAGACTTTTGATAAAAATCCTTTAATTAAAAGGGTCAATTTTTGACTATTCCTTTAATTTAAAAAAAAAATGGCTCCATCGATGTAATCTAGCGTCAATCACGATGTATGACGCCCGCAAACCCGCCGCAATAAAAAAAAGTCCCGCCGCACGACGAAAACTCGACGCAAAATGACATTCCTGCTCGTAAGTAAACAGATAACACGTCACGGTTCGATCCGCCCATTTGACATTCTCAGCTGTCAAATACTACATAGCAATCAGGAACTCCAGAGTGCTATTCGTGAGTTTCCGAATGCCATTCGGGTCTGTGAGCGGAGGTGTGATATGAAAAGCATTACGTCACGGCTCGCTCCTCCTATCTGTTTACGTTCAAGCAGGAATGTAATTTTGCGGCCAGTTTTCATCGGGTTCGGACAGTCGCCGTGCATCGTGATTACATCGATGGAGCCATTTTTTGAAAAAAAATTGTAATTAAAGGAATTAAAGGAATAGTCAAAAATGTTACTTTTTAATAACTATTTGATTTAACCCTTTAGTGAATGGGTAGGGGTACAAGTACCCCTTATTCATTCACAAGGGGGGGCAGCATCTGGGTAATTAAAGGGGTACCCCGATGCAAAAAGTCCCCTTGCCCGCAGACCCCCACAACCACCGGGTCAGGGTTGTGGGGAAGAGGCCCTTGTCCCCATCGGCATGGGGACACCCTCCCAATGCCGAGGGCACGTGGCCTGGTAAGGCGCAGGGAGGGGGGGTGCTCGATCGCCCCCCCCCCTTGCCTGCCCTGCCGGGCCAGTGCTCGGATCAATGGTCTGGTAGGAATGTTAGGGAGGGACCCCACTTTTTTGTCCCCCCATTTTTGGGGGCTGCCAAAAATGGGCGGACGAGAATGTCAAATGGGCGGATCGAGCCGTGACGTGTTATCTGTTTACTTACGAGCAGGAATGTCATTTTGCGTCGAGTGTTCGTCGTGCGGGACTTTTTTTATTGCGGCGGGTTTGCGGGCACCATGCATCGTGATTGACGCTAGATTACATCGATTTTTTTTTAAATTAAAGGAATAGTCAAAAATTTTAATTAAAGGATTTTATCAAAAGTCTGTACTTTTTAATAACTATTTGATTTAACCCTTTAGTGAATGAGTAGGGGTACAAGTGGGGGGCGGCACCTGGGTGCCCCCTTAATTAAAGGGGTACCCCGATGCAAATAAGCCCCCTTGCCCACAGAGGCCCTTGTCCCCATCAGTATGGGGACATCCTCCCAATGCCGAGGGGACATGGCCTGGTAAGGTGCAGGGAGGGGGGCGCTCGATCGTCCCCCCCCTTTCCTTCCCTGCCGGGCCAGTGCTCGGATCAATGGTCTGGTAGGAATGTTAGGGGGGGACCCCACGTTTTTTTCCCCACATTTTGGGGGGCTGCCAGACTACCGCTAACTAATTTTGTCCGAATCCCGAAACGAATTGAATTTCGGACCCGAATCCCGAAAAACGAAATAACGCAAATTCGGAATTAAAACGACACGAAACAAATTTTTTGCCAGTGCACATGTCTAGCTAACAGTCAACTGGGATCATGAAAACTTTGAAAAGTACCTAATGGTTGTGTGTGGTAATTGTAAAATATTCAAATAGTATACTTCATATCTGACAAAATATTATTACAAAAATATACAAAAGCCCTATACATTTCTTCTCCCTGGAGAAGCAGAACTCCAGGGAGAAAATGTCTTAACCCTTTCAGTGGGGCTACCCCTGCACTACAAGGGCTAAGTGTTTGTTTTTGTCTAGGTTCAAAAATAACAAAGTTATACTCAGCTGATCCTCCGAGCTTGTTCTTAGACTAGTCCCTTCCTCTGCTGCAGCGATGGTATGTACCTTGGCATCCTCATGTCCTTTGCTGTCAGATAATGGTCAGTGTTGGTGGGACGTGCATGGCTGATTTGTTTGAAGAGGGCAGGGGAGCGGTGGCAGACACTAGACTGAGCTGTCAGCAGCTCTGTCTGGCATCCCTGCCCATCTTACTGACATCACTGGTTGCCAGGAGCTAGGTGGGATGCAAGCCAGAGCAACCAGTCACCTGGCAACCGGTGATGTCAGTTAGCTTGGCAGCACCGCACAGAGCGTCACAGGTCACTAAGAACTTTTAGCAGCCTGGGGCGCTGTAGTCCCCTCCCTCTACTGCCCACCCTCCACTACCCGGCCGCTCCCCAATGAGATGCTGCCTGAGGTTCTATGACCATGGGGCCCATCATAGTAAAAGTGGCCTGTTGGAGAATGAAGCATAGCTCTCCTATGTTTTGCGATCCAGAACTCAATATGGTGTGACACAGCTAAATCACCAATGTACTTTTTTTTTCTAAAGTTGATCTATAATTTATTGAAACTGGTTGCTCCATATCATTGTTTTTTAAACAAATTCCATTGTCCTGTGTGGATGTACTGTATATCTATGAACAGCATCTATATTTTTCATCTAAGCATAGACATCGCACCATTTGGATACTTTGTTTACTCTGAGCTATTTCTTTATTTGAAAACACTCAAGAACAAATAATAAGGATACATTTAATTTTTATCATGGTATTTGTCATAAAGCAAAAATTGCAGTTTTGAAAAGGCATCTTGTAGTTGTTGTATTTTCTTTTGAACTTCTTTGTAATGTTGGCAATGCAGCACTCAAGTGATTTACATTAAGGTCTATTTATTAAAAGCAGATTGTGTGCTTGAAAGATACATTGAGCTGCACAAACAGCAGATGCTTAAATCAACCACAAATATTCCATGCCTGGATATTGAGTGTGAAGAGGTGGAATTTGTGCAATACCACATAGCTGCTTACAACAGGCAAGATGAGTGGCATGAGTGTGTGTTACATGTGGAAATGCAATCCAAATGATCACTTCAAAATGTAAATTGTGTTTCCTCTTTTCCATTTCATATTTACATTAGATAAAACAGTGGACGTTAATATAAAAGCCAGTGAGTACATGAGCCATCTTGTGGAACAGGCATCTTTACACTTCTTCGTCACGGCTCGTATCAATGAAACAAGGAAGATAATGGCCAAGCAGAAGATTGTAGTATTGCAAGTTCCTGAGCTGCGCATTAAGGTCAGAGCCAAATCTTTGAAAATGAGATTAGACTGATGGTATAGTACATAAGAACCTTATACTGAACTTTCCTATATTGAAGCCTGCTCCAGTATGCACTACAATAATGAGCCCTGTTCTCATGTAAATGCAAATACAGAATAATAGGTTGGGTTTTTTTTAGTGCTGAGACATAATGCAGTAGACTCTAATTTGCAGAATTGTATCTGAAGTTTTAAAAGGAATATGTTGTGGAGGGGTCATGATGATGAATGCAGTCCAGTATCCACCAGACCTGGGGGCAGAAGGGTGGGGAGGATTAGACAGTGAACAGCACTGGTGCAAAAGTGTGTGCCCTTCATGCCACAGAAGGGAAATAGAATATTGAAGTTGAACCAGCATATAATGTCTACTGTATATATACTGCTCAGAGCATCCCAGGTTGCCAAGAGCTGGGTGGGACACCTGCCAGAGCATCCCAGGTTGCCAAGAGCTGGGCAGGGAGACCTGGACCCTTTCATTATATACATATTGTAATGTTGGGGAGCTCACAGAGCACTCACACAGGGTTTTTCCATAAGCCAAACAGTCTTTATTCTTTTTCTTCAGGCAACTCACAGTGAAAAACACAACTTAAGGCTTAACTTCAGCATATAGCACAAAGTATATTGTCTCACCTACTCAAAGTTGTCCTGTTCACTCGCAGTGTCCCAGTCCCAGGACTTTAACATTTGCCTCAACAAAATGTTTCAGGGGTACTTCATACCGTTTAAACGCTTCCAGCAGCTTTCCACACACCTTGTGTGCCTCGCTTTCTCAGCCTGTCTAATCCTCCAGGCACCCTGGCTGTTCCTTGTGTGGCTCCACCCCACCACCTGGCTTGGCCCTCGTGTGCCTCCAGCACATGCCACACCGCCTATCCTCTGAGCTCTGGTCTGGATTCTTAATGAGGCTGCTCTCAGCCACCTGATCAGCCCAGACTGGTTGTTAGCAACACCTCCAGGACTGGAGATTTCATCTCACGCAGAGCTCTAAGAAATCTCCAAAGCACCGATCCCAGCTACAATTAGGAAAAACTGGAAGAATCTGAAAAGCCAGGTTCTTCCTTATAAAATTGTTTACACTCTGGACCCTCTCAGCCCCTATGGCTGAGAGTCCTGGGTGCCACAGTTCCAAACTACACCATAGCAATGCCCTGCACTGCCCCAATATACTGTATATTGGCAACCATGTTTATTTTTTACATATGTACACTGTGCTTACTGAAAACTGTTGCCTGACTGCTTCCATCTCATGTACCTCTAGCTTACAGAATGCATTTTCATCTAAATAATTTCTAGAAGACATATATTAGCAAAAGTGCCAAATACCTACTCGGTTATCATGTCATTTTTTTTCCACTGTGATTCAGCATTTCTATATATGCATGTCAACTGTATGTCCATTAGACATGGGAATGGCTGTTTAAGGTCACCACTGTTTACATATAATTATACCCATGAGACATATAGTTAATGCTTATTGGTGTGAAAAATATATTGCAAACATCTAAGATTGCTTTTCCAAGGAAAAATGGATGTGTGTTCTTTATTTACATAGACATGACACAATTATTGCAGCATTTTCATAATTTTACATTTACTCTGTGAAATCCCCTAAGCCAGGGGTGGCCAACTCAAATTCATCGGGGGCCGCATCAGCAGTATGGTTACCCTCAAAGGGCCGGTTGTATAGGACTATGCATCTACTCTTTATTATCATAAATAGTTGCCTCTGCATTCAGTTGCTACTGGTTTTAATAATAATTTAAGTAATAACTAGCCTTGAAAACAGAAGCCTAGGAAGAATAACAGCAAGCAGATATTCAAATGTACAATTTATTAAAACTGTGGGTGGATCTCCTGTGTTATCAGTACTTTGCTTTTTTAAACTATTTCTTTTTAAACTATTCTTTTTTAAACTATTTCTTTTTAAACTATTTCTTTGTAAACTATTTCTTTTTAAACTATTCCTTTTTAAACTATTCCTTTTTAAACTATTCCTTTTTTAAACTATTTCTTTTTAAACTATTTCTTTTTAAACTATTTCTTTTTAAACTTTTTTTCTTAAACTTAACTGTAGTGCTATCACATAGTGATAGCTTTTGGAAGTGGCAGGTTCTCTTTATTGACCCTGTCACCTCCAACACAGGAGTTATAGCACAGCACTGAGCTAGAACTCCTGTGACAGAAACGAGCAGCGGCCGCCAGAGACAGAGGGAGGTGACAGAGCCTGTCACTGCTCCACGTCGGTCCACGCCCCCCGCTCGCAGCGCCGCTCTCGCCGCTCGTAAAACCAGCCCTGCTACTTGTCCGTATGAGGTGGCTGCTGTGCGGGCCACATTACAAGGTCCGGCGGGCCGGATTCGGCCCGCGGGCCTTGTGTTTGCCACCCCTGCCCTAAGCAATATAATGCGCCCTAAACTGTGCTGCTGATGGATCTGTCACTCAATAACTTAATAAGGGGAATACATTAATGGTACTTGTTAATATAGATATAATGTATCTAAGTGCAAAAGAATGCACTCAGTGAAGAAAAGAATATTCTTCTTGTAGCAATTGTGACTGATAAATCCACGCTTAACCGTGTAGGTTCTACCACCATTATAAGTCAAAAGACATAATGAAACCCTAAAGGTAAGAGGGCCAAGTTATTTTTATACTATGATTAGTACAGAGATCATTGGTATACATTAATGAAAATAATTAAAATCTAATTGCTGAGCCCATAATGCAGTTTACTTATTTTTTAATATATGCAATATGGCAATGTAGTTATCTGTATAGATATTAGATTTGTAGATCTAATAATAGCCAGATTTAATTTCACTCTAAAAAATTTAAGTATGCAATGAGGTCCTCCAGGATTAGACGTTAAAGCTGAACTCCAGGCACAGAAGTAAAATACATATACGGCACTGTTTTACCTGATAAAGGATTTGTATTTCTGTCCATTCAGCCCTGATATTTACACAGTTATGCCACACAGCACGGTCCTGCCTGACAGGCAAGGAGACCTGATCTTTCTCTCTGGCAGTTTCACTTTCAAGTACAGGCCTCTTTCTCACCCCTGTGCAGTGACTGGACAGTAAAAGGAGAAGCAGCACACTGATGAGCTTATCTGTCTCTCTACTCTCTCCTGCTATGAGCATGCTCCTTGAAGTGTAACACATATAATACATATAATAATCAATTAATAATTTCAGAGCTGTTTTAATTTGTGTCTTTTATAACTGCCTGGAGTTCAGCTTCAAGTCATGACCCACAAAGGCTTAGGCAACAATAATTATTTTTTTTAAATGTCATTATTGCTACTAAAATTGGCTGTGATTAATAAAGAGAAAGAAGCCATCAATCACTAACTCATGGCATGGTCGTTTGTTACTTTACCTACACAATAATTATGGAAATATATTATTTCTTTCATGATTACAGCTAAAGGAAAGGTGATTAGTTTGATATAATCACCATAGGTCCTAATGTAATGATGACATTGCCTAATTATTACAATATAGCGGGTGCTCATCACAAGATTCTAATGTTCTAAACCATTATTATACGAATAGCTTAGTAGACTAATGTTTAATGGCTGGTTATTTTGGTTGATTTGAGTATAAGTTGTTTATTTATTTGCTGTATCTTCACTAATATTTATACACATTTTTGCACTTTAGACTATTGGAGATAAGATGGTTGGTAAGGAAATGAAAGTGGTGGTAGAATTCACTAACCCAATAAAGAAGAAACTTCAGAACGTTGTCTT